>NC_057814.1:89407051-89437544 GCF_018294505.1 Triticum aestivum
GGGGGGGGAGTATCCTGTGATACGGGAGCATAGGTGCTCCCATGATACGGACTTATGGACCCACGGATCTTAGATCCAACGGCATACGAGGAGCTGCTGTAGCTGCTGTACTTGCGCGCATTTTTTAGATTTTACAAGGGCTTTTTGCAAAAAGGTGCATCATTTCACAGGAGCTCTTGGATCTGAGATCCAACGACCGAGCTCGCATGTGATGTGTGATGTGTTCTTTGTCAGGTTGCTGGGGTTTAGGTCTTTAATTTGCCAGGGCTGCTCCTATGTGATGTGTTCTTTGTCAGGTTGCTGGGGTTTAGCACAGGGAACCTAGTTGGCGGGCTTAGTAGGCCGCGCGAGCGTTTCTCCTGTTTAAACACAATCGACGATTAGTAAATGCCCTACAGCAGGCAAACTAAAGCTGCTAGCCAGTGCGACGCGGTCAATCCTTTTGAAAATCGAATAAAATTTGTAAAGACTCGATAACTTTTTGAGAATCTCAAACATTTTTGAAAAAAGGAACAAAATTGAAAATTAGTACATTTTTAAAACTACGAATAACTTCTCAAAAATATGAACATTTCCCACAAACAGGAACAAAAATGGGAAACACAAACATTTGATGAAATTCCCCAAAGATTTTTTAAATTTGTGAAAAAATTATGAAAACATGAACATTTTTGAATTTGGGAACAAGTTTGGAAAACATGAACATTTTCAAAAAACACGACCATTTTATGAAATTATCCAAACTTGTTTTGAATTTGCAAACAAAATTTGGACACAGAAACATTTTTGAATTTGTGAACAAATTTTAGAAACTGGAACATTTTGGAAAAAGAAAATATTTTATGAAATTCCCCAAATAATTTGAATCTGCGAACAAATTTTGAAAACATGAACATTTTCGAACTTGTGAACTAAATTTGAAAGCAGAACCATTTTCTGTAATTCACGAACAATTATTTAATTTGTGAACAAACTTAAAATTTTGATTTTTTTAATCTTTGAAATTTACGAACATTTTCTGAAAATAAGTGAACAAATTCGGGAACACTAAACATTTTTTGAAATTTCTAAACAAAATTTGAAAATAGAAACATTTTTTGGACAAATGAACAATTTTTTAAATTGCAAACATTTTTCAAATTTATGAACATTTCTTGAAAAAGCAAAAATAAACTCAAAAATAAAAATGAGAAATGAAAGAAAATAAAAAAAAAGGAAAGAAAAGAAACCGAAAAAAGAAAAAGGAGAGAAATGAAAGGAAAAGAAACCGGAAAAAAGAAAAAGATAAAACAAAAAAGAAAGAGGAAAAACAAGGGTGGAATGGCTTGGGAACCTCCTAGAAAGTTGCAAAACTGAAGAAAAAAAACTGTGAACCACCTAGAAGGTTCCAAAAACCGTATATCGCTGAAACGTTTAACGGGCCGGGCCATCCCGAGCGATCTTCAATCTCCCTACGCGCCGCCCCGATAACTTGCCGCAACGAGCGACAAATAGAGATTTCCGACGCAAGCGATAAACCGTGATGCATGCGTGAGAGCCAGACTGGGGTTTGGGCTTTAAATTGCCAGGGCTGCTCCTAGGCTCAAATCTGAACCTCATGCCTAACATGAAATCTATACAAGTAACAGGCTGGAAAAACCCACACCCCTTGCCTGGGCCATAGGTGCGTGGGCCCAACTCCGCACCTAGGGGTTAGCACGGGAAGTCTCAAATGGGTCCCCGTGTTGTCAGCTAAAAAAACATTTTGTCCCTCTCGCCCGCGCTACAGGAATTAACTAATTGTAGTCTGTGAGGGTCTTTGCCGTCAACTTTTCATCGGGGCTCTTTGTCGTCTTACACACGACAAAGAGAAAGCACACCACACACGGATTGATGACGTGACAAGATCTTGACACATGCACACCACACAACCCCATGATGCACGCGCACCACATGCATGCCCCCACGCCCTCACCCACCACGCCTGTCGGACTAGCCCCCACCCACCTCTCCTTCTCCTCTCTCTCTCCCTAATTCTCTCCCGAAGCCACCATGGTCACGTGTGCTCCTCTCTCCTATCCTTCTCCCTCTCATGCTCCTCTCCCTCACTCTAAGCTCTCTTTCTCCGCTGGCCCCGCAGAGAGCCGCCCCGACCCCACAGGGAGCCACCGGAGCTTTCTCTCTCCACTGGCCATGCAGGGAGCCGCCCCGACCCTGCAGGCTCTTCGCCGACGGCGGCAACTAGCCGGACCGCTCACCATCGAAGCTTTCTCTCCCCGACCAAGCCAATGGAGTGCTGCCCTGGAGCTCCTCCGCGCCCAACGCGGTCAGAGTCGAGGACGTTTGCGTCTGCTACTGCCCGCATCAACTGGATCCTGAGAGGTCCACCGAGCGACTCGCACGCATCCACATCGAGAGGAGGTGTCCCTCCGCACGTTACTCTGTCCCCCAACCGCGCTTGCTCATGGATTTCCTAGACCGCATCGATCGTCCCGTGCGATATTTGTTATCTGACACTCACCTGTGCATTGTTGGTTAAAATCTTTCCCATCTGTAACATAGTCTGTCTGAAGGCAAAACATAGTCTGGCTGACAGCAAAGATGCTTTTCTTCGACGTCTGTTATTATTTGGTTTACGGCAAAGATGGAGATTGGCTGACGGCAAAGTCTTTGTCATCAGTGCGATGAATTGTTTGTTGACGGCAAAGCAACTATTTGGTGGCATACACTTTGCCGACAGATTTTCCTATCAGCAAATTCTTTGTCGTCTGTTTTCAGGCCTTTGCCGTCTATTTACCACAAATGGCAAATTAGCCGATTCATGTTGTGCCATCCTGCTCCAGTGAGTGGGAGGGCGAACCATAGCGCCGCCGCCTCTATCTCCTCCGCAACCCTTCCTCTCCCTCGTGGTCGCTGGCTCATTCTGCCTGGCACTGGCGATGGTGGGCCACTACTTGTGAGCTGCGTTGGGATTTCTCCGAAGAGGAGGGGATGATGCAGTACACTAGAGATAAGTATTTTCCTCAGTTATGAAACCAAGGTTATCAATCCAGTAGGAGAATCACGCAAAAACTTGTTAACAACACCTGCACACAAAATAACAAATCCTTGCACCCAACGCGAACAAGGGGTTATCAATCCCTTGGCGGTTAATTGCAAAATTAAATTGCATGGTGATAGATAGATTGATCGAACAAAAATACAGACCTGGGGCCATAGTTTTCACTAGAGGCTTCTCTCTTGAAAATAGCATACGGTGGGTGAACAAATTACTGTTGGGCAATTGATAGAAAAATAAATAATCATGACGATATCCAAGGCAATGATCATGGATACAGGCATCACATCCGAGACAAGTAGACCGACTCCTGCTGCATCTATTACTATTACTCCACACATCGACCGATATCCAGCATGCATCTAGAGTATTAGGTTCATAAAGAATGGAGTAACGCCTTAAGCAAGATGACATGATGTAGACAAAGTAAACTCACACATGAATAAACCTCGTATTTTTATCCTTAATAGCAATGATACAATACGTGTCATGTCCCCTTCTGTCACTAGGATTGAGCAACGCAATATCGAACCCATTACGAAGCACCTCTCCCATTGCAAGATAAATCAATCTAGTTGGTCAAACCAAATCAATAGATCGGAGAGAAATGCGAAGCTATAATAATCATGCATACAAGAGTTCAGAGATAACTCAAATAATATTCATGGGTAATTTGATCATAAACTCACAATTCATCGTATCCCAACAAACACACTGCAAAAAGTGATTACAACAGATAGAACTCCAAGAACATGGAGGAGAAAATTGTATTGAAGGTCAAATAGAGAGAATAAGCCATGTAGCTACTAACTATGGACCCGTAGGTCTGTGGTAAACACTCACACATCATCGGAAGGGCATCAAGGTTGATGTAGAGCCCCTCCGTGATTGATTCCCCCTCCGGCAGAGTGCCGGAAAAGGCCTCCAGATGGGATCTCTCAAGAACAGGAACTTGCGGCGTTGAAAAAAGTATTTCGTGGACTCCTCTATTTGTTTCCCGATTTTAGAGAATTTATAGAGGCGGAGTTAAGTCAAACGAAGCCACATGGGCCCCACGAGACACCAGGGCGTGTCCTGGTGACTCGTGGGCCACTGCTCCATCTTCTTGTCCCCTCCCAAAGCTTCCACTGTCTCTTATGTCCAGAAAAAATCTCCAAAAAGTTTCGTGGCATTTGGACTTTGGTTGGTACTGATATTTTGAAAAACCAAAAACAGGCAAAAAACAGCAACTGGCACTGGGCACCAAGTTAATAGGTTAGTCTCAAAAAATGATATACAATTGCTTGTAAGTGTATATAAAACATCCAAGATTGATACTATAATAGCATGGAACAATCAAAAATTATAGATGCGTTGGAGACGTATCAAGCATCCCAAGCTTAATTCCTGCTCATCCTCGAGTAGGCAAATGATAAAAACAAAATTTTTGATGTGGAATGCTACCTATCATATTCATCATATAATCTTTTCTTTTGTGGCATGAACATTTGAACTTGAATGATTTAAAGCAATAGTATATAGTTTGACATGAAGACCTAAATACTCAAGCATACTAACAACAAACCATGTCTTTCAAAATATCAACGCTAAAGAAAGTTATCCCTAACCAATTATGCTCAATCATTGATCCATTCATGAAACACACTCAATATTAGCTACACCCAATGCACAAGTATGACAATAGTGCTCTCTAGTTGGTGCTTTGCAAGAGAAGATGGAGACTCAAAATGAAAATAAAAATTGCATAAAAGTAAATAGATAGGCCCTTCGCAGAGGGAAACAAGGATTTGCAGAGGTGCCAGAGCTCCAGGCTTAAATTAGAGAGATAAAACTATTTTGAGAGGCATGCTTTTCCTGTCAACGAAAACGACCGAGAATTCCCAATACCTTCCATGCGAGAGACATTATAGGCGGTTCCCAAACAGAAAATAAAGTTTATTTTCTTTCCACCATTCTTTTACAATCCATGGCTAGTCGTATCCACGCGTGCCTTCCATACCAACACTTTCCAAGGAATTTATTATTATCATCATATTATTATTATTTATTTCGGGACTGGTCATCCCTATTATCTGCCACTTTCTCATGCAATGACAAGTGAATAAACATTCATCATGAGAATAACCCACCTAGCATGGAAAATATTGGCCACCCCCTGCCGCTTCATGAGCGGTACGGCACACAAAATGGAAAATTATTTTGAAAAATTAGAGTTGGCACATGCAAATTTACTTGGAACGGCATGGAAATACCACATATAGGTAGGTATGCTAGACTCATTTGGCACAACTTTGGGTTTAAGGAATTGGATGCACAAGCAGCATTCCCGCTTAGTACAAATGAATTCTAGCAAATAGATTGAGAAGCGACCAACCAAAAAGCAAAAACGGTCATAAACATGCATTGAACATAACTAACACTGAATAATGCACCATAAGTAGGATATAACTTCGTTGCATAACTATTGACTTTACGTGCATGCATAGAGAATCATGAACCTTAACACCAATATTCTTACTAAACCACAATTACTCACTAACATGACTCACATATAATCATCTCCATATCGCAAAACTACTGCAAGAAATCAAACTTATCATATCTAATGATCTTTCATGAAAGTTTTTATTATATCCCTCATGAATATTCATCACTTTGGGACCAAATTCATATCTTGCGCAAATTACCATTACTATTATCAACTCTCAAAAAAGGTATAAGTGAAGCATGAGAGTACAAATATTTCTTCAAAATTTAATCACCGTTGTGCTCAAAAAGATATAAGTGAAGCACTAGAGCAAGTGCCTAGCTCAAAAGATTTAAGTAAAGCACATAGAATATTCTAACAAATCATGATAAATTTGTGGCTCTCTCAAATAGGTGTATCCAGCAAAGATGATTGTGTCAAACTAAAAAGCAAACAAAGCAAAGACTCATATAATACATTATGCTCCAAGCAAAACTCATAATATGTGAAGACTAAAAATATAGCTCCAAGTAAAATTACCGATGGTCGGTAGAAGAAAGACGGGATGCCTTCCGGGGCATCCCCAAGATTAGTTGCTTGGGAGTCCTTGAATATTACCTTGGGGTGCCTTAGGCATCCCCAAGCTTAGCCTCTTGCCACTCCTTATTGCTTCATCCATCGTGATCTCACCGAAAAATTGAAAACTTCAATCACACAAAACTCAACAAAACCTTCGTGAGATCCGTTAGTAATAAGTCATATCACTACTTTAAATAATGTTGCAAACCCATTCATATTTTATTTTTGAATTATACCTATTGTATTCTAACTTCACCATGGCTTATACCCCCCGATACAATCCATAGATTCATCAAAACAAGCAAACAACGCAACGAGAACAGAATCTGTCAAAAACAGAAAATTCTGTAGTAATTTGAACATTGATCATACTTCTGTAACTCCAAAATTTCTAAAAAATAGGAAAACGTGCGCAATTTGTATGTCAATCACGTGTAAAACTTTCAGAATTTTATCATTCTCCAAAAAGTTTTAACAATTCTGGAACTGGATGCAAAAGTTTCTATTTTTGCACATAATCAAAACAACTATCATCCAAATCATCCCAAAGGCTTTACTTGGCACAAACACCAATTTAAACACAAAAATACAATCATTATAGTAGCATAATTGTGCACACACAATAAAACAGAAAAATTAACACAAAAATTAAGATAACTATTGGGTTGCCAGCCAACTAGCGCTATTATTTTACGCCCCTAGGCATAATGCATAGGTTCAAGTATTGTCATCTTTCTTCTCCTTTCCTAAGGATGTGTTCTCATCAGGAGGCTTTTCAAAGATAATATGAAACACATCATCCATGGGAATTTTAGCATTACTAAGTTGACCATCTTCGAATCCCTCTTGATTCCCTTTTACAATCCAAGAATACTGTTTATTAATACCATTGAAAACTTGTTGGATTATGTTTAAAAGAGGGACCTCCTTTTTAGTATTCTCATCAAAAGTGTGATCATCACAAAATAACTATCACAGCAAGTAATCACTATTGTATAAAATCTTATCTATCACTGGTTCTTCACGGTTCATATTGTAAAAGCAAAGATCTCTCTAGCTTCCCGCACTATGTAATTAAATTCATTTATGAGGACAAGGGTAGCTATCTTCTTAGCTCTAGGATTTTTAATAACTGGCAACTCGTAAAACAATCTTTGCAAGGTAGAATGGGTACGGATAAATCTTCTCTCTAGTTTAAGAACAAGTGCAAAAATAGCTTCGGCATAATTTTTGGTTCTTTTAAGTATAGAAGCATCATCACAAGCCAAGGTTCCAATGCAATTAAAGAATTCTTGGATAACACTTTTTCCTATAACTTTTCCTTGTCCCATCACAAAAATTTTAGCATCAAGATTGGTAGAAATTTGAACTTTAGGAGTTTTACCATCCTCACTTTCCGCCATGCCAAAATCACCCATGATAGCAACTTCAAGCAAACAAACAAGAAAACACGCAAAAAGGCAAAAGGATTTTTTTGTAATTTTTGTAAAAACTTTTTAGAAGTGGGGGTGATGAAAACGAGTGGCAAAGGCAAATAAAATAAACGCAAGGAGATGAAAACTTATGTGTAGGTACTTGATAGATGTTGATGATGTCTACAGGGCAACGGCGCCATAAATTCTTGCTCCTACTCTTGAGCTGCGTTGAGATTTCCCAGAAGAGGAGGGGATGATGCAGTACACACTACAAAAAAAATACACTTCCGTGATGATACGTGTTTGTCACAGTAGGTCGCGTTTTTTGTCATGCATGTACATCCATGACAAATTTATGACAGAATCAAGATAGTCATACCTGTGCTGTCGTAGAAGTGTTCCATGACATTACCAAAATTATCATCACGGAAGTGTCCACTTCCATGACGATAAATCGCGCGTCACAGAAGTGCTTTCGTCAAGGGTGACCGACACGTGGCATCCACCGTAACGGAACGCCGTTAAGCTATCGGGTCGGGTTTTGAATCCGATAACCCGTTAACAGCCCCGACCAATGGGGATTTTCCACATGTAAAATCATCATTGGCTGAAGGAAACACGTGTCGGCTCATCGCTGGGACAGATGTCATCCACTCATTGGACAGAAGGCGCCTATGATACGTCGACACGTGGCATGGCCCAATAGTGGCCCATTCCTGTGAAAAGGCCGGCCCGTTTGACTTGGTCAAAAGATGGCGGGCCGGCCCATGGAAAGCCTGTTAACGGCCTGTTCGCATATAGCCCATTTACAGGCCGCTAACCCATGGCCCGTTACGCCCTATTCGAATTAGCCCAGTAGCGTCATCTGGGCCATCCAATATGATTCCAGCCCATTTTCACTTCTGGCCCATGTATGGCCCATGACGTCTTTCGGCCCATATGAGGCCCTATGTAACTCTTGGCCTATTAACGGCCCGTGCTGAAACTGGCCGGTAATGAACAGTGTATTACTTTACACCCATTAATGGCCCGTGGTGAAACTGGCCCGTAATGAACAGTGTATCACTTTATACCCATTAACGGCCCGTTATTCCGTTGGGCCGTTTCCAGCCCATGTTATCTTTCGGCCTTCTCAGAGCCCATTTATTCTTGGGCTATTTTCCAGCATTCGTTTACTTACGGCCCGTTACTGTCATTTTCTGCTTGTGGGCCAAATTCAGCCCGTCGTTACAGTCGGCCCGTTTGTGGTCCGTTAATACGTTGGGCCGTTTTCATAGCGTCATCAAATACGGCCTATTAACGATGGCCCATTATGGTCGGCCCATGAATGGACGATTCCAACTCTAGCCCGTTTACGGCCAGAATGCGGTCTGTTTGGCCCATGTTTGGCCAATCGATCATACGGCCCGTATAAGGCCCATTGATGATACGACCCGTAGAAGGCCCACTGTTTCTACGGCCCGTAGAAGGCCCACTGTTTCTACGGCCCGTAGGAGGCCCAGTGTCACTACAGTAAATATTAGCCCATGGTTATTGTGGCCTAGTTTTTAAAAATAGGTTATTGCAGCCACTAGCAAACCGCAGAAAAAGAACTGCACTGACTACAAGCAAACAAATAAACAAGACAACAAGGAAATAAATAAGCAAGCAACTTACACTAGGCTATCACGGCTATTACACATATTACATCCACTGGGCATCAAAGTTCGCCACCAGTGCAAATATAGGGAACACAACAGCATATAAACGCCGCAGCAAAACAAGTCCAGAACTGAAACCACTTCAGAAGAGCTCAAGAAATAATATCCTGGGTACCCATAATGCTGGCAAGATGCTTAGCAAGCTTATTAACTTTCTCTTGTTTGGCGCTTAAGTCCTCCAGCGCTTGCTGTTGCACCAGAAAGTATGCATCTGAATTCTGCAGGGACTTCCTCAGTCCTTCGGCTTCTTGTCGCATAACATCTGATCGATGTCTTTCAACTTGAAGTTGAGACTCAAGAAGCCGAACTGATTCAGGCAACGAGTTCGAAGAGCTGGTGCCAGCAGTGGTAGCCAGTAACTCGAACACTACATCAAGACAGGACTTTGGGGTTGTCTCAGTGTCTTCAATATAGTTTTTATCAGCTTTCTTGGAGACCAACAGGGATGTCTCACTATCTTGAACCTTATCTGCATTACTTCCTTTACCATTGCATAACAGGGTACTCTTCTCCAATATTTTATCCATGTTCTAAAAGAGAAACAAACAAACACATCTCAGGTTTACAATGTAGTATATGAAACTCATTTTTGGTAAACCAGTTCAGTAGTAAGGTGGACAGGATAACAGCATGAAACAAACATATATCTATGTAGTATGGTCACTGTATGGTCTATATCATTCTAGTTTATGTTGCCAAATCAAGATAGATATAGTTCAAATCATATCTATTTAAGACAAAGCAGCATAGACAGAATATAAGTGTGGGAAACTACACAGCAATAACAACACTTGTAATGTGCATGGCATGAGAACATAACTGTTTATTCAATTGAAACTGAAATCAACATAGAGGAAGTTACAACAGCAAACAGCCAAACATGTTGAAGAAACAGGTTTAAAACATACCTGTTGCGCCATTGGAGTTTCAATTGCATCCTTCAAATTTGAAATTAGTTGGTATCAGTAAATACAGTGATGCAAGAGCAAAGTAGTATGAACCATAGCTACGGAACCTGACCTGAGAACAATTCTTCTTCTGCTTTAAGCGTTGACTTCGGGTTCGGAGTGGTGGTCCTCGTGATTTGGGCACTGCAGTTGCCTTACTAACTGCTCGTGTTTGGGTGCTCTGTGGTGGAGACGGTGCTGTGTCAACGGGAACTGGGTGTCTATCTGCTGGGGTTGGGGTTAGAAGGGGTGTAGCTGGTTCTCTGTCCAACTGGGTAGGGGTACAATCTGCATGAGTGTGGGTTATGTGTGGTGGGGCTGGTTCTTGGGCAAGTACAACCGTGGTTCTATCTGCATCGGCAGGTAAGATGATCTTTTCTGAAGACCATGTTTTTACTCCCACAGATACTGCCATCACTCCCTCCAATTGAAATGACTGATAAACAAGAAAAGTAATTGAATGTACAGACATTGTAAGATAGACAGGTGCAATGGATAGTAGGGAAGAAAACAGGGCATGAAATAATTCACATTTATGTTGTCTAAGCAAACAGAATAGCAGGACATAATTTCACATATATGATGGCTAATTAAACAGGATAGCATGACACAATTTCACATGTATGATGGCTAACTAAACAGGATAGAATGACATACTTCAAAATATGATGACTATGTAAACAGGATGACATGATATAACTAAAGATGTGTCTATTAAAGTGGTTGGCATGCCATAAATCACAAACATGCCATCGATGGAAACATGATGGCATGATATAATTCACGGATAGAATGACATAATTTAAAATATGATGACTATGTAAACAGGATGAGATGATATAACTATATTATGTCTGTAGAAAATGGGTAGGCACGCCATAATTCAGATACATGCTGTCTATGTAAACATCATGGCATGACATAATTCAAATATATGATTTATATACTAAGGAAGTGAGCAGAGGGCAATCGCATATATGATGTGTCAACTAAGGAGATGGCATTCAATATTGTGTATATGATGTAAAAACTAAGCATTGCAATACAACATATGCATTATATGAGTAATATAACCCTGCCAAGTTTGAGCATACACCTCAGGGGGATAATAGGACTGGTCATCTGCCTCTGAATCCTCCTATGAAGAGCTATATGTAACCAGCAAGATATCTGCTTCAGCAGGTAGCATTGTCTGCTCTGAAGACCTTGTTTTCACTCCAGATTTCTCCATCACCAATTCAAATGGCTGATGCACAGGAAGAGCAGTTGAATATACAAACATTGTCGACAAAAGCAATGAGAAATACAAAAAAAGGATGGCATGATATAATTCACATAAATGACGCTTGCCTAAACAGCATGGCATTGCATAATTCACATACATAATGCCTTGCAACAAAATAACATTGCATAATTCACATATATAATGTCTTGCAACAAGATGGCATTGCATAATTCACATATATGGTAATTAGACACTAAACAGGTGGCATTCACACAAAGCATGTCTAAACTAAGCAAATGACATAGCAATGCAAGATACCATACGCACGATATGAGCAACATAACCCTGCCAAGTTAGGGCATGCACCTCGGGGGGGGGGGATATGACTGGTCATCTGTCTCTGAATCCTCCTCCGAGGAGCTATCGGTAACCAGCAAGACATGCGCTTCGTCAAATAGCATTGTCTGCTCTGAAGACCTTGTTTCCACTCCAGATTTTTCCATGACCGTGCCGAATGGCTGATGCACAGGAAGAGTAATTGAATGTACTAAAATTGTTGACAAATTTAACATGTAATAAAAAATGATGGCATGATATAATTCACATATAAGATGACTGGCTAACCAGGGTGGCATTGCAAAATTCACATATATGATGCCTGGCTAGACAAGATGGCATTGCATGATTCACATATACGATAAAGGAACTAAACAGATGGCATTGACACAAAGCATGTCTAAACTAAGCAGATGACATCTTTAATGTATACAGTAAGCAATGCAAGGCACCATATGCATGATATTACCAACATCAGCATGCCAAGTTAGAGCGAAGACCTCATGAGGTAAATAGGAGTGGTCTTCTCCTTTTGAATCCCCCTCAGAACAGTTATCTTCCTCTTGATTATGATCTGAAATGGGTGGAGGGGGCTGCCTTTGCGCCCACCATGGAACGACGTCTGCATGAAATTTTATTGCCACGCAAGGCTCGTCTCTTTTGCTCTACATGATCAGTTCCATTGTGTACAATAACTGGCATGCATAGGAATAAAACATAGTGAGATTATGTAAGGAGTGCATGCACAAATCCAGAGTGATGGTAGCAAACTGTGGATAGACCCAAAACCAATGATACAGGCAGATAATAGCTTTAGTTAAAAAATACAGATAATGGCTCCTTTAATGTTGTTTGCACCCAACATGAAACTCATAGTAGACACCGGAGATTAACCAGATAGTAGACAGATAGTACTGATTGCTGCCCCAATATGTACCCCACAACCATTTAAAAACTCAAGTTTCAGCATTAGTTTGGACCTGACTCGGAGTCTAATAGGTGAACACGACGATAATGTAACATGTCATCATATTAAGCGACGCATAACGTAAGCAGACACGGAAAAGTGCGACCTCTCTTGCGGACCCGTGTAGTCCTCAAGGTCATCTGCTCAGTTGATGATGGTAATGCAGTTGCCGTGGCTGCCGGCGGCGGGGAAGAAGATCTGAGGCGGCGAAAGACAGTCTGGAGAGCGGATCCCTGCTGTGGTGAACCCTTCCGTCGTTGGAGCAGCTGATCTGGGGTGGAACACAGCGCCGCAGGAGCAGGACAAACCACACAAGGTTTTCTTTGACACATATCTATAACAGAAGTAATTGAGTAAGGGCTTGTTTGAATTTGAGGATTCTAACAATGCAGGGATAGGAAATAGACAGGAATAGGATAGGAATGCACGTGCAAAACAGAGAATTTAAAAACACAGGATTTCTGCCAATCTGGGTGTTTGATTCACAACAATTGGAAGATCACAGGATGCAAAAAAGCATGGTGATATTAAGTCAAACCACAAGAAAATGTACGGTTATAATTCTATTATGCTAATATCTCTTAGTCTTGTGCTTGATGAATAGGAATATGAAAAGGAGGAGAAGTGAAAATTAGAATTTCTAGGGTTTTTCTTTCAAGGAGACACTAAAGGAACAAATCCTACAGTTTTCCTTTGCTCCATTCCTTTGCACCAAATTCATGAAAAGTAGTACCATAGTAAACTTTCCAATTCCGATGTTTTTCATTCACTTTTCCTTTCAAGCACTGCCGATTCTAGTAGGCAGGCTTGAGCAAGGAAAATCCTACACTAAAAAAATGTTTTTGTGCTACTTCTATTACTTTGGACCCAGGCCACTGCCATACTAGCTCAACTCCCAGGCCCATCGACAAATGCACAGCTCAAACGCATAGAGATAAATAATGATGGCGTTCAAGAGAGTCCATCACGGATAGCTAAGTTGCCTGTTACCTCACTGCTTGTCATATAGTAGGATAAAATAATCGTATTTCCCGTTACTACGAGTGCTCAGTGGACAATATATATAACATGTAGAGTAAAAAAGAGATGCAACAAGTGTACAACCTCTTTGGCGAAGCCATGTCGATCTCAGCGTGATTGGGTTGGACGGTGAGGATGCTCCGGCTGACTTGGCTGTCGGAGGAGGGGAAGAAGATCTTAGGCGTCTGGAGATGGAGCCCGAGGTACTGCTCCGCTGTGATGGAGGGTTTCGTCGTTGGAGCAGCTCCGGTGAGTTGTACGACGCCGAGGCTGAAGCAGGACAAGAGAGACAACGATCAACGTTAACCTGAGTGGAATTCTAATAGCATCTCCAATACATGACGTAAAATACATAACCACAAAGTGCTAGATGTAAAATACATCAGCCGCTCATCTCTGAACTTAACTGTCGAAACTGAATTTAACTGTCGAAACTAAACTTAACTATCGAAACTGGACTTAACTGTCGAAACTGAATTTTGCTGTTGAAACTGAATTTTGCTGTCGAAACTGAACGCACTAGCAAGGTGAGGCTACACGTCGGTCGACTGACTTTTTCATCTCTGGTCAGTCGATTTTGCAGCCGTTGGATACGAAATCAAGGGCCTGCGGTTCATCTTCAACCTCCACCCCCCTGAGCCGCCAGCCACCACCGGCCAAACAGCAGCCCCCCTCCGCCCGCGGCCGGCGGTGCGCCGCCCCGCCCGCCCCGAAAACACTCCCCACCGCTGGTCCGCCGCCCCGGCCATCCCTCTAGCCCCCCCGTGCCGAGCTTTTTCTTCGGCGATCCCAACGCCACTGCCCCGCCAACGCCCCGCCACCGCCGGCGACCACCGCCCCCATCCTGAACCCTAAGATAGATAGTGGGGTACCTCTCCGGCGAGCCCCCCTCCCCGCTACGGCTGGTTCTTCCTTCACCCCGGCGAGCCCCCCACCCCCTGAAAATCGACTGCCCCAAAAGTCGATTCAGTCGACTGAAGTGTAGCTAAATCGGAGCAGCATCGCAAGCAAGAGCAAGAGCGAGAGCAGCAGCGCGAGCAAGAGCAATAGCAAGAGCAGACCAGGCAGGGGACCGAGAGCAAGAGCAGAGCAGCAGCGTGAGCGAGAGCTAAAGCAGCAGCAGCTCCTACTGATGTGGACGTCGCCGCCGAGGGAGCGACGCCGTGGAGGAAGTGGTCGGCGACGCCGCCGTGGATGGAGCCGCGCGGTGTCGGCTCGGGACCGAGCGCCGGCAGCATCGTGAGATCGAATCAAGAAGAAAATGCGGCGATTAGTGTACAACCTCTTTGGTGGCGCCGATTAGGCCGCAGCTTCATCTGAGGAAACGGCGATGATGATGCTCTTCCGGTGGTGCAGGTGAAGACGGCGGTGTGGGAATGGAGGTGGCGCGAAAGATGAGGGGAACGTCGGGGCAGCTCCTTGGAGGTGGAGGACGGGGTGGCTGAACCGGCAGGACGATGAGATCGACGACGGATCCTCATCCGGTACGGTGGATGAGGGACGTCGAGGTGTTGCTGTGGACGACGTCGTCGGGGAAGAGGCTCCGGCTGGGTGGCGGACGGAGCAGGGTGTGGGGTTTCGTCGCGGGTTTTTGCGGCCTCGGTGTACGAATGGGTGGGCGGATGGGATGGCAGTGGGGAACCATGGCTTAGAGACGCGCTTGTCCGAAATGTGGGGTAAGTTACGAAAGTACCCCCACCGATTTGAGGCGGTTCTTTCGGTTCAGGGGTACCACGGGCATTTCGCGTGTCGGGATTTCACAGGAGGTGGGAGTTTTCGCGCGCGTTGTAATTTCAGAATAGCAAGGCGCGGGTTGAGATGGAGGGAGTTGTCGGAGCACAACGGGACAAAGATATATCTTAAATATTTCGGGCTAACAAGGCGCAGGTTGAAGAGGCGGGAGTTTCGCAGCACGATAGACAGAGACGCTAGCTTGAATTTTCGGCATAACAAGGCGCGGCTTGAAATTTCGGAAGAACAAGCTTAACGTTACAAAAAAAGACAATTTGCACCTCAACATGCACAACACACACACAAACACCATTTAGACTAGAGTAAGGTACACGTGCATTGCACGCATGAGATTTGGCAACCAAATTATGAATAAATACCGCATTATAGCATGCAAGCTTTGAGTCATATATGCATGATGTAGATGTTCGTTTTATTCTTATAGTTCATTTCATTCAAAATCATCTAGTTTTTATAAGAAAGCTAATCTATTTTAAGGTTCATGGAATTGTGTGTCGTAAGACATAAAGTAAAAACAAATAATGGCAAATCATGTAGAAAAACATTTGGGCAATTCTGATACGGAAGATTCTAGAACAAATAAGAAGTGCTTGTGTTTTCAAGTTTGTGCATTATGCTTAAGTTCAACCATGGAGTCTTCTAGATTATACATGTGGCGAAATCTGGTGGAATCTACATGATATCCAACGGCCAGTAGTGCTCAAATTTGCCATCTTTGGACCATCGGATTCGCCTCATCCAACGACCATCTTTCAAAGTTAAAGTTACCCGCACACAATATAAAAAATATAAAATATAATATATATATATATATATATATATATATATATAGGGGTATAGATATAGATATGTGATGCGAAAGCCGCCCATCATCTCCAATTAGAATAGTGTGTCCATGCACGGATGCGACGTGGCCAAATGATGTCTGCCATCGGTATCTCAAATTCAAATCGGTCTGACCTTGTTCAATGTGTATATATTACAACATGCTCGTTTCCAAACCACACCGCGCAGATCTCAGTTATATTCATGCATGCATGGGTTTCAAACATCAGTATCTCTTATTCAAATATTTGAATTCAACTTTACATTGATTATGACCTCACCTATTCTTTTACACCCACACAATAGTCTTCTCTTTATAATTGTACCACTAACTTTCTCTCGTGCATGCATGCACACACACTACCAGTCGGCATTATCCATCGCACGCATGCAATCTTTTTCTTCAGGTCGGTCTCCCATGAAGGCACACACCCACACACATCCCCTCTCCATCATATCGGGCATTCTTTATCTCTCACGCATGCATGCGCAACGATCGATGTTCCTCTATGTATGTGTGTATATAGCTAGGTCTTTCATAGTTTTCCACACAAACCGATCAATCAGTATATCCAGTGAGGTCTCACCCTCTTTCCCACGTCCACATCGATCAATCTATACCTCTCTATATAGGATTAACATATATAGCTAATACACCCACATTAATTATATATCCAACGTCCCCCTCTCATATCCATGCCTTCCGCTTCATCTCTCAGACGCGTGCACAATGGCGAAGACAGGGGGCAGTAAGGGCCCTGCCCCCTCCCCCCCTAACATCACTATATATCGAGGCTAATATGAATGTGATCATTAGACAATTGCTGCTAAAATGGTTTAAGTTCATGAATTGACCCTCCTCGTAAAGGATTAGCAATGCTTGGCCCCCTAGCTCATTTATTTTTCATGGCTCCGCCACTGCGCGCAACAGCGCACGTGTTCGCCCCCTCTCTCTAAATATCGATCTCGCACTTGTGCATTCCTTCATAGTCTCCCTCCACTCGGCCCCTCGCACCATCTTCTAGGCCCCCACCGGATTTTGCCACATGTACAATCTAGCAGACTCCATGGTTGAACTTAAGCATAATGCACAAACCTCAAAACAACAGTGGTTCTCTTTTGTTCTAGAATCTTCCGTATCATAACTGCCCAAACTTTTTTTCTAGTTGAATTGCCATTATTTGTTTTTACTTTATGCTTTACAACGCACAATTCCATGAATCGTAAAATAGATTAAGGGCTTCTTTGATTCAAAGGATTCTCAAAGGAATTTTGGAGGATTCTAATCATTAGGAATTTTTCCTATCTTGGTTGTTTGATTCGTAGGATTGTAAACCATAGGAATTTTTCCATATGATTCATTTGCACCAGATTTCATAGGAAACATCCCATCCACTCAAACATCTTTGAAAGAATTCTGCGTTTTTTCTATGCACAATCAAACACTCGTACAATCCTGTAGGATTCAAGACGACATTCCACTATAATCCCATGTTTTTCCTATTCCCGCATTCTTAGCTTTTTTATAAAAACTAATTGATTTTGAATGAGATGAACTATAAGAATTAAACGAAGGGCTACATCAGGCATATATGACTCAGAGCTTACATGCTATAGTGTGGTATTTATTCATAATTTGGTTGCAAAATCTGATGCGTGCAATGCACGTGTACCTTACTAGTACTTCGAGTATGTGCAAAACATGTAAATTATTATACCAATGGCACGCTACACAGTGTCTCTCTTACAGTTCATGAAGCCACGTGGCACATGTGGAGGCGTTGTCGCGACCTCCTTGCGTGGATTGATCACAGTGACGTGCTGCTGGTTCCAGAAGAATGTACTCGTCCTCCCTGAGCCATACTGGCGGTACATGCACGAAGCGAAGATGTGCACGCACGCCACGCACGCATTCATTCCCTCGCACGCACACGTGGGTACACGGGCGGACACAATTTTGTACCAAGATCCACCCCATGTGATAATTTGACACGTTAAAGTTGTTCACTTCATTGATGGTCAATTAATACAGCGCATGCAAATTGAGTGGACGTGAGGGCGGAAGAAAGACATTATTACTCCACTACGCGCATGCGAGTAGTTAAATCATGGGTTGCTAGTAGTACTTCCATTGGTCTCCTTCGTATCTTGTGCCAATTTTTGACAGTAACATAATATTTACGCATTTGAGCAGTGTAGTACTTGAAATTTATGTTCCGCTAAACTCATCGGGAGGCGTTTCGGGCCTCGAAACCAAAACCATCAATTAATCTTTACCTTGTTCCCATCACATTCGAAAGCCTGCTCACACCTACTAGTACGTACCAAACCTGAACGTGTTCCCACTATGCAAGTATTAGTACTAGTGCTAGTACTTAGGTTATAAAAAGGGGAACTACCTAATCGAAAATTACTCTACCTTTCCTCCTCATAAGTGCTTCTTCTTCATCCGTCGTTGCCATGGCCGGTGAGCAGAGCTCTAGGTTGAGAACTACTCGTAACAAGGGAGCGGCAACCAAGGCTGCGGGAAAAAAAGAGGGCTCGCCGCCACGCAGAGACCTCGAAAGATCTCTCACGGGCAGGCGATGGCTCCCAGGAGCGCCCTAGCCGCGGAGGCGAACATGCCGAGCCAGCGGAGCTGGAGTCGTTATCCCTCGACGGCATGCCCGATCAGCTCAATAAGCAGAAGGAGTTCATCCAAGGCTTGATGGAGTTGCTGAAGGAGAGCCTCGACGACATGCCCGCTGAGCTCAATCAGCAAGGGGAGTTGACCGCCGGCTTGGTGATGCTGCTGAAGAAGAGCATTGCCTCAGAGAAGAAGGCGACCGGCGAAATCCTGCGACTTCAGGAGGACAAGGCGAAGCTCTGCCACGAGATCGACCTGTTGAAGGAGAAGAACGCTAGCTGGAAGAAGCTGCATGAGAATAGTAGTTCCTCGATGAAGATGTTGTAGGCCCTCGTCATGGAACAGAAGGAGGAGTTGGCGAAGCTCCGCATCGAGCACCCGGCTGCTGTCAAGGTACGTAATGCGGCCGTGGAACAGATGATGAAGGCTCGCGTCGAGAAATCCCGCGTCATGGACAGAATGAAGAAGATGGCGGAGGAGACGCGCAAGGAGATGGAGGTCGTGGAGGCGATGAAGAAGCAGTTACGACTCCGCGGCGAATTAGATCATTTGGGGTGATAATCTTCCTTCTTCTTTTGCTCCTGTGTTTCATCTTTTGCTTCGGATGTTTCGCCGCACGTGTCACGTTCTCTGCGAGGCATGAATAGAACAATGGTTTTTTTAGGCAATGAATAGAACAATGCTAACAATGAGATGACTAGCAAATTAGATCATTTTTATCGCCATATGGCACTGGGCTGCCGTGTTTCGTGCTCCTCCGTCGCAGTACTACTCTAGTGGAAAACTTGAGTATACCGCACGGTTCTTTGCTCCTCCTCGATCAGGTCGTCGGCGCATTTATACGAGCAGTCAAATCACAAGGCCCCGCATTCCAACAGTAATGAGCCATCAAATCACAAAGGCCCTCGCCTCTCATGAAACCGACCAAGCTAGACTGCCCTCGCCTTTTAAAAAATGTATACTTTTGTACAGCAGTAGTATCGATGGATTGCGCCATGGAGCAAAACTTGAAATTAAAAAAAGGTGGTACATATAGAGAGCGCTCGTCGCCAAATTATGCATATAGTACTATTAAAAAGGCTAGTCACAATAATGGTGTCCAGCACAACCCACCCCTCAAATAAAACTAAGAGGGTGCTTGGATACGTTTTAGTCCCATGACTAAAACTAGTGGGACTAAAACATGCTAGCCTCACCCATGCTTGGATCCAAATACCAAACAGGCTAAAATCAAGTTAATGAGCATTTATTATCCTCCAAACCCTCCAATCCAGAACTTGCCTGTGTTAAAGGAGAGGAGTTAAATGCGTAGAGAGAGGACTAATCCACATTTTAGTAGGGGTACCCCTGACTAAAAATTTTTAGTCTCAAGACTAGTTTTAGCCCCTCTTTAGTCAGGGGTGCTTGGAACTTTAGCCTCTTAAAGAGACTATTTTTAGTCAGACTAAAATAAGTCCCTTGGATGCAAGCACCCTCTAAGCATCCTGGAATTCATTGACAAAACTAAGCACCCTGAAATTCTTTGACAACTAAACTGCTGGCTATATGATGTTGGCCATATATATTGTACGTATATAATGTGAAGAAACGAGTGGTAGTACTATACCAACTAAAAGATGAAATGTAAGAAATACTAGTATGTACGTACTGAAGAGTTAAAGTAACGAGAAGAAACATAACATAGTTCTGCTAGGGGCTCAGCACAACACACCCCTCAAATTAAATTAAGCACACCTGAAATTAAACTTTGCAACTATTCCGGTAGACACTGCATTAGAACCACCATGAGCAACGACACTGCCACCTTACTCGGAGTCCTCGTCCATGTCCTCGACTTCGTCCTTGTCCCTCTTCCTCTTGGCCGATACTTCTTTGCTTGAACCGCACACTTGGCTGTTGCTCTTCATCCAACCCTTGTAGATATTGAAGCAAAGGTAGCTATCCATTGCAGCGTAGTGGGTGTGGTCTATATCTAGTACATTCCGCTGCCATGCATGACGATGAAACGTGTAAGGAGGTTTCTCCAGTTTACCGTACGAACGATGAACCATGGCTCCTGCCAGGGCCAGCATTGAAGGCTGACGAGAGGACACCAGCCGATTCTTCTGGAGGTCGAAGGTGTTGCCTACAACGAGGCTTATCTGATGCAGGACTTCTTTGTCATTGCCAAAGTCTACAGTAACGAATTTGACTAGGTTGCTCTCGAGGAAGTCCTTAAAATCCTGGCACTCAACGTCGGCATGGCATATGTGGTAGACCAAGCATAAGTCATGCACGCAAACCTGGACCACGGCGGGCTTCTTCCTCTCTTCGTCCTTTAGATCCTTCTCTCGTCCCAGGACTGTGGTGTACTCAACATCTAGCCCAGCGACCCACTCATCATCTGAGTCTTCGAACATGCGCCTGAAGCGAGAAAGGCATCCTTTCACCGTCGCGGAAGAACGGGTGTAGATGACGTCGAACTCATCGTCGGTGATGGTTCTAACCTTGTACTCACCGTCGATCGTGGAGATTTGGGACGCCATGGATTTGGGAGGAGGGTTAGGATTAGTGGAACTGCCGTAATGTGAATGGACGGGACGACTAGGAGCGAACCGCCGTAGTATTGAAGGACGTGCGGGGACGAGTAGGAGCGAACTGCCAGCGTGCGAACGGCAGGGTAGTGGCTTTCCATTCTCCCATGATACGGGCTTCCGAGAGCCCTTGGATCTGAGATCGAACGGTTGCATGGCGTGATTCTAGACCTATGGGTGAATATCCTATCCTGGAGGGTTATTCTGCAAATTTTCAGCAACTTAGCATGCGACCGTTTGATCTCAGATCCAAGGGCTGCCAGCAGCCCGTATCATGGTCGCGCCTACCACGACCATCGCGTCGCTCGCGCGGTTGCGCCCTTGGAGATTTAACATGGTGCGTTTGGCTATCTGATGTTGGCATGTCATACATTGTCATCACTTAGTCACTCATACTACAACAAGGTTGGCTATAAGGTTGGCTATAAGTGTATTTTTTTACTCCTCTCTATCTCTTTCTTCGTACTCCCTCCGTCCCATAATATAAGAACGTTTTTGACACTAGTGTAGTGCCAAAAACGTTCTTATATTATGGGACACAAGGAGTACTAGTATTTATTGCATTTGCCAAGGAGTGACCTCTTCCAATGAAATGGTGTTGCTAAGTTTGCTTCATTTAATTAGCTATAGACTCAAAATTGTCTTTTCACCTAGGTACACGCGCTTAGCACCGTTTCTTCCTTGGGTCACCAAACTAGTCTCTCTCTTCTTGATTAACTTGCCACATCAGACTTTATGCCTATGTGGCAAGCTTAAGCACCTGTAGGAGCAAGTAAAAGTAAGTACAATAGTGCGCTTTACATGGCATTTTTGCATATGTGGAGGAAAGAGAGGCAAGGAAAAAGTGGAGAAGTGGGCTCTCATGCAAGAGCCAGCCTCTACTACATGGTGGAGCATTGGGAGAGGCACCTGTATGGAGGTGGTCAGGAATCGGGAGACTCACGCCGGTCGTAGCGCCGCAGTTAAAATGATAATGGCAAGTCAAATCACGGGGCCCCACCTGTCCAGCAGTAACTCGCTGTCAAATCACACAGCCCTACGTTTGTAGCAGCCTACTCCCTCGTCTTCTCGCGTCTCTGTCGAACCGACTAGGCGGAACTGCCCCGCCGCCTACCGCGCAGGAAAATCCCCGCCCTCGACTTTTAAATAGTATACAGTATACTAATTTTGTATCCATGGATTGCGCCCGCGCCATGGAGCAAAGCGTCTAGAAAATGGCGGTACACATGTACGGAGTATACAGCACGCCCGTCGCGTTCGCGTCGCACCCCAGATGGTCGGTCGGTCTGGCACGCTGCTCTCCGAATGGAACGTGCGTCATATTGCGTTTGCACACACATGTGGGACGGCAATTGAGAACCGACCATAGGCACACTCCACGGCCCCACAAGTCGGGTGACTTAATAGAAGAGGGAGATGAGCGATAGTACTAGGGAAGTGTTGTACTACGTTGGTGCCTGGACGATCCCTACAAGACACGGAAGATCAGTTCGTCCATGCATGTGACCAGACTCCAGCAGACACGCCTGGATTGGCTATCATGTACATATCGTGCAGGCTGTGTTGTACATGGCTGTAGTTGTGGTGAGAAATCTAAAAAAAGGTTTCTTGTCATCTCGCAAAATTAGGTGTCATGTGCTTCGGATCACTGCGAGGGTTAAACAGCGACAACTGAGTTGGGCTAGTCATTGGGGGCACATGCACGAATAGTGACTACTCGGCTGCCATCTAGGTCAAGCCGGCTATGTTAATTAGGACATCCATCGACGGACCCCTTTTCTACGAGTTTATCTTTAATTTGAGCTTTGTTCCTCGTCTAGTTTGTCCGTCGGGATTCATGTTGTCTCCTTTTGGGCAGTGAGGTTATGATTTCTTGTCATGTGGCATTTTTTCGTGTTATATGTTATAATCCGGCGCTTCAGATCAAAATGACGACAACTGCGCCTCCGGGCCACATGCATGAAGACTTCTCGACAGTCATTGACGAGGTCAAGCCGGCTTCGGTAGACAAAAGAAAACTAGTACTACTCCACTATATAGGCAGGAGCCTCCGCGCTTGCTTGCTAGTGTTGCTCTCTTCACACTGTCTCGGCCTCTCCAGATCTAAACACGACAACGGTGGCCACACTCTCTCTCTCTCTGCTCACCGCTGGTCACAGATCCAGCCGGATCCTCTCCGCCGGGGAAGGTGAGAAGGTGCAACGTTCACGCGGTCGTCCTTCGCGACGGCTCTTACCCACTGCTGGGCGCGTCCCGATCAGCCTGCCTTGCCGTTCTCTCCCATGCACTGCTGGCGAGGGAGGGCCTCCGACCCCTTCTTCCTCGCTGCCGTAGTGTGGGCAGATCCGGCCTCCCGCCGCCCACCTAGCGACATCCCGACGACCATCAGGTATAACTTCCTTCGAAACCGGCCTTGCTTTACTTCCCGAGCTCCTGACGTTGCTGCATTTGTATCTTTCACTATTTCTCAGGCCCCCTCATAGATAGGATCGATCGGCTGTTCGAAAACCACCTAATTTTTTTTACGTTTAAGAGGTAAAACTAGTTCATGCACTCGAATCTAGTACTACTTGGTTGAAACAAGGAAGAAAGGGGGTGGGGGTGGGGGAGGATTTGTTACCTGAATCTAGGACTTGGTCGAAAGAGGAAATAATGGGGGCGAAAAGTAGCAGAGACTGGCTATCCAACTGGTCTCTAGGTCTAATAGGGAAATAAAGGGAAACGCAGTACAAACTCAATATAAACCCGATCTATTGGTTGAAAAAGGAAAGAAAGTGGGGACTGGGGGACAAGTCAACAGAGTAAGTCCAACACTAGATTTTCTAGCCTCACACAGTATAAGGTGGCTATACCGAACAAAAATGGGACCAGCCCAGATATCCTGTTCTGATGTTTGTTGCCCCGAGCCACTCTTATGTAATGCCACTAGTAAAATGTAGCAGTCGCACTTTTAAAGTAAGGACACGTTAAACCAATGTTGTTTTCAATGTAATGCCTCCAGTAATATGAATCAATGGCACTTCTTTACATGTCCTGCTAAAATTTCCCATTAAGATAAGTTGGTTCTTTTCGTTAGAAATGCAACTGTCCTGGTCCGCCTACTCTCCCGTGCCCAAACTAATGTCGTATTTAACGATTGTCATAGTTAATCCTAATGCCCACACTAATATCTAGCAATGCCAGTGCTTTAGGAATTGCTACTGTCCTTGTAGGATTGCCATTCAGATAAGGAACATGCTTCTTTTCATTTGATGCATGTTTCATCACTTGTTAGTCACCCTCCTTTCCACCTTTTTTGTGCAAACAGAGATATACATTTCACGCTCGATCTTAGTTGAACTGCACAAATGATATCCAAATTATAGTTGAGCATTCCAGGAGCTTCACAACCAACCTTGATGTTGCTCAATTTTATTGCAACTAATGAAGAAGAAGCTCTGTGGGTTTCGTTTTCCGATGGAAATGGAACCGGGGCTGGAGCCCTTTTCTTAAATTTTTTTGAAGAAGAAGCTGCTAGCTCATGGGACATTGCTTCATTTTAGGTGAATTGCACCAACAGGTCCCATGAATTGAATCATCCATGTTGGTGACTGAAAGAGCCAGCTTCAGCATCCCAGTCTAAGCACCCCCGGCCTCCATCCTTGCGACACACGGTACACCTCGTTTGCCACCTGCTCGACCCTAGTGTCACTGATAAAATGAAGTAATAATACAGTTAAAATAGAGCGAGTGCCATCTCTATCATTTCATTTCCAATGTAGATAAAGAAAGTGCTTCTCTTTGTTAATGTATGTTTCATCAACTAGTCCCATTGTTAATGTTTAAGCGTTTCTGGAAACTGGTGTGCTTAATTTTAGTTGATATGTAGAAAAATAGAGATTTGAATGTCTCAAGGCACCTCCTTGTACTACCGCTGTACACTGAAGTTCATCACTGGCAGAAGGTGTATCTGGGAGACTTGGGACGATGTCCAGTATGAGGCGTACCGTATGAGGCATCACAGGGCCCATCTCGCCCATCTAGCATGGCATACTATGATACTATCACAATATTTTCTTCTATTTATTTTGTGTGTTTCATCAACTAGTGCCACTATAATGTAATCACGCTTTTTCATTATCTGTGCAAACAGGGTTATTCAGCTGCATTTTGGTGGAACTGCACAAATGTACGTATGGAACCGGCATATATGCAGAGTGCGAGGTGTGCCAAGTAAAAATTACCGACACCAACCATCCTGCATGCACGCATTGGCATCCACCACCACCAGTGGGATGTGTGGCGCTCTTTGTGGACGGATCTTTCTCGGCAGCAAATCATCTAATCAAATACTAGTAGCTTATATTGGCAGTTTTCTAGGGAGTACTCTTTTCTGAAAGAAGCACCAATCTATTTTTCTTTATTTGTACACTGTGTCACAACTTTGACCCAAAGGTCCAGAGCTATTTTAGGGTGATTGGCATAGTACTCGGAGACTGATTGTAAGCATGATTTTCATTAGCTGTCACACTGATTGTAAGCATGAGCAGGTGGAAGATTAGGTTAGTGCGAAGCTTACCTTAAACCCTACCGCCGCCGTTGAAACGAGGCGAGCATCGAGGGAACCGTGGAGAACGGCGGGGAAGCGACGTCGCGCCATCCAGCCTCCTCTTGCGGTGGGAGAACGAATACTCCTGTGGCTCCGGCTGGCTCTGCACCCTCACGAACGGCACACCATACTCAATCGATTCGTTATCCTCTAGGTGCTCGACCTTCGACCTGTACGCCCACCACCTCCGCCTGACTGTCGCCTCGGGCGAATCTGTCTGCTCCATCGCCTAGAGGAGATACTCGATGAACTCGGAGGACTGCGGCGTGACTGCCGCCGAGGAGTACATGTACATCGCCGCCGTCTCGCTCTTTCGCATACATTGCCACATGGCCCGCACCGTCCTCGAAATCTCCCACTCATTATCAAACCAACTAAGGATCTCCTTCAACCTGGCTAACTTTGCCTGGTCGCCGCCGGCGATCTGCCTAATTCGCTGCTGCATCCTCTCCATAGATGTCCTTGTGAGTGGTCCAGTGCTAGCTTTGGAAGATGGGAGGAGAGACGGTGGTCTTGCAATAGAGAAGAGGGAGAGGCGAGACGGTGGTTTTGGAATGGGGATGATGGAGAGGAGAGGAGGTGGTTTTGCATTGGAGAAGATCAGAAGAGGGAGAGGCGAGACGGTGGTTTTGGAATGGAGATGATGGAGAGGAGAGGAGGTGGTTTTGCAATGGAGAAGATCAGAAGAGGGAGTGGCGAGATGGTGGTTTTGGAATGGAGATGATGGAGAGGATAGGAGGTGGTTTTGCAATGGAGAAGAGGGAGAGGAGCGTGCGGCAGCGATTTAGGATTGGACGAGAGGGCCGACGCGCTGTGACTGGATCAAAATCAAGATCAATTTACCCTTCAATTAAGAAAGCAACCCCACATTAACTAGTCTCCCTTTTATTCTGGGTCGTAATTGACCATGATTTTCGCACATAAAATATATGTTATACGTTGCAAAAATAATATAATTTGAAAGTACATTCAGATACGAACCAAACGATACAATTTTTGATGACATTCATTCACATTTTGCTTGTCAAATACAGTACGTGGTCAAACTTTGACCCAAAATACGCAAAACAACAAAAAAATACTTCCAAGACCAGCGCCGCTCTTCCGCTCTTCTCCTTTTAAACCACCGCCGCTCCTCTCCTGTTCCAATCTAAATGCAGCTCCTCTCCTCTCCTCTTCCATTTAAAAACCACCGCCCCTCCTCTCCTGTTCCAGTCCAAAACCAGCGTCGCTCCTCTCCCGTTCTAAACCAAAACCAGCACTGCTCCTCTCCTCTTCCATTAAAAAACCACCGCCGGTGAGTGAAGGTGCTGTGGCGAAGTAGATCGATGGAGGAGTACAACCGATACGTGAGGATCGCAGACGGCGACCCTGTGAAGCTAGCTAGGATGTTGGAGATACAGTCTTGGTTTGACAACAAGGACCAACTAGCGGCGACGGCGACATCCATGGGCAAATATCTGCAACAGAGCGAAAAGGCGGCGATACTCCTGGAGGGAGTCACGCCGGAGTACATAGATCTGCTCCTCTGGGCCATGGAGCAAACAGATTCACCGAATACGATCGTGAGGGAGCGGTGGTGGGAGTATCGATCCCAGATGGAGCATCCACCAGAGATTGAAGGATCGAGCATCTACAGGGTGCCGTTTGTGAGGGTGTCCTGCCAAAGCGAGCCGGTGGAGTCTTCGTCGACCGAACCCAACTGCAAGAGGAGAAAAGAAGTTGGCCCAACGACGATTCCCCGCCATCGTCTCCCTCGCCGTTCACATCGTCTCACGGGGCGGCTGTCTGCCGCCGAGGAATAGGAGGGGGCTGCCCCCCCAGCCCAATAGTTGGGTAGGTTGTGAATTGTCAGGAGGAGCTTAGGGTTGTCGGTATTTGCAGGTTGTGAATTGTGTTTTGTGTTGTGTATTTTGAGAGTACTTTCAGATATGAATGTCTTTTGAATTTCAGATTTGCAGTATTGAGCATATGAAGTATTTTATGAATTCTAGAGATCTATTTTTAGCACTTAAAAATGTAGTTTCATAGGAGTATAAAAGTGCAGACAATGTGATTCTCAGATAAGAAACTGCAAGTTCAGTTTCAGATAAGAAACTGCAACTTTCAGAGGCAGAGCATTTATATTAACACGGCCTTTTCAAACAGGGTTAACATCATGTTGGAAGTTTTTTTCATGGTCGAAAATGGAACTACCAGCCAGTTAACATCATGCTGATCAACATTCATGCATAGCACATCTTCATATGATGCACAGTCAAAATGCCCACACAATGTCGAGTGTGTGAAACACAGAGAAAACGAGGGACGAAGTTTTGGCAAGTGTTGGACGTGGTTTTGGGCTGCCCCGTCTAGGCTTTCATTTTTAACATGCGCAACCCACGACCTCGGATGGGAGGTCCATAGGCCTGTTTGTATTTTCTTAGGGCCGTCATGCATCGACCGGCCTATGGACCTCCCATCTGAGGTTTTATTTTTGGCAGCCCAATTTATGTATTTTTTTGAAGAAAACGCAGAGGTCTGTTTTAGTTTTCTATATAAGAATAGGAACGCCAGGTCCAACTTATGTTTCCCTTCTAACTATATTATATATATTTAAATTATTTTATATGTTATTATATATTATTTTTATTGTCATCATATATTTAACAGATACTTACATATGTAAGAAAACAATATCCCACATCTTATTAACTTATAAAAATAATTTCTTAACAAATAAAATCTTGGATTGCTTTGGCACGAAAATCCTAGTGATTGTGTACAAAAGCTTGGTAAGATTTAAGGACGAATGTAATAATATCACTTATTATTTAAATATATTTATAACAAAATGCTCAGCCCCTTTTTACTTTTTGATAACATTGCTGGCCCAACCCAACATTATAATTAGAATCAGCCCAGCAAAATCGTGTATTTCGAGAAAGTGCAAATGGCCTATAATTTTTTAGGAAATAAAATAAATGGGCCGCATGGACGCTACATTATTTGTTCACCCAGCCCAGCTAATGGCTGTAATTCAAAAAAAAGAAGATCAAATTGACTGTAAATTCTACCGCGCAAAAAAAAGACTATAAATTCTGAAAAGATGGGTTGAATACGTGCCACATTTTTGGAGGCTGAAATGTGGGCCAATAGGTCGAAGCCAACGCAGGTCGTTGTCAATTTAGTCAACAAATGATTCTGACATGTTAGCCGTTGGATTTACATCCAACGACCGGCATCCATCTTCAATCTCTCGTCTTCTTCCTCCAGCGTCGCCGGGACCACCTCCCGCCTCCTGCTGCTAGCAACTCTACTTAGCACGCTTCGCTATGAAGCGCTACTCCACCGTTGGCCAGGCCATCCCTCCACCCCTCCACACCTCCTGTTCTTCTCCACCGACTGCCGAACTACACCGCACTAGAACCAGTTAACCCTCGAACACCTCTCCGTCTGCGACTCTACTCCCGCGTCTTCCCATCTCCGGCTCGTTGCTGTCCGGGGCCTCGCCGTCGTCCACCACCTTGGATGCGCTCGGCGCGGCGTGGTCAACGTGGTCAACGAACGACACCATCGGAAGTAGACTGTGCGTGGAGAGGCTGACAGCTGGGTCCACGGCCGCACACAAGGAAATGCCTCCATATTACGCGCAAAATAATGATTCCTCCACCTGACATCTGGGACCCACCGGAAGGGCCTCTGTATTTCGCGAAAATAACGTGCCCCCCGTGTAACACCCCGGATGTAACTTTCTATATTTGTAACTCCAACTCTTGCCATTTTCGGTGATGTGTTATGATATTCCCTTTGTGGTCGGGTTGTGTTTTTCGTTTTGCATTTTGTTCATGTCATGCATCCCATATCATGTCATCATGTGCATCTCATTTACATACGTGTTCGTCTCATGCATCCGAGCATTTTCCCCGTTGTCCGTTTTGCAATCCGGCACCCCCACCTCCTCCGGCGCACCCCTCTTGTTTCTTTTCGTGAGCGGGTGTTAAACATTCTCGGAATGGACCGAGTCTTGCCAAGTGGCCTTGGTATACCACCGGTAGACCACCTGTCAAGTTTCGTGCCATTTGGAGGTCGTCTGATGCTCCAACGGTTAACCGGGTAACCGCAAAGTCCGTTTGTGTGTTGCAGCAAAACCCCCCTCCAAACAGCCCAAAAACCCCTCTAAGTCTCTTCCATGCTCTAGGTCGTTCGATCACGATCGTGTGGGTGAAAACCGTGCTCCATTTGGAGTCTCCTAGCTCCTTCTGCCTATATATACACCTTCCCCTCCGAAATATTCGCGGTGCAAAACCCTAGTCCCCTTCCCTTCTCCGCGGCCGGACGCGTCCGCCGCCGCCGGACAAAACCCGCCGCCGCGCCCGGCCAATCGCAGAGTGCCACGTCACCCAACCCGTGCCCACTTCGCCGCCGACCGCGCGGGCCCGGGAGGCCCAGATCCG
>NC_057814.1:89438003-89460299 GCF_018294505.1 Triticum aestivum
GCCGCGCCTCGGCGCCTCCGGACGGCCCTCCTCGCCGTCCTCCTCTTCTTCCCCGCCGGCCGCCGTCCCCTCCCCGTACTCGACTCTGGCCAGCAAGACCTCCGGCGAGCTCGGCCGAGCCAGATCCGATCGGGTCAACGCCAGTGGTTGACTCTCTCCCCTCTCTCAAATTCTCCAAGTCCCGAATGTTTTACAATAAATGCTCATCTTCATCGCATCATAACTCTCCGCATATAGCTCCGTTTCGTGCGTATAATATATAGAAATGTTCGTCCCTACATGCTTTTCATTTTGTTCCATTGTGCCATGTTGATTTGAGTCCATTTTGATGCCCAAATATCTGGTGCAAGAGTGCTAATTGCTGCTAACTGCTGTTACTTATCAGATCTTGGTGATTTGTTATTCTTGTTTCATTTAATCTGTGTATCTTATGAGTATGAGCTCTACATGTGTTTTGACGTATGCCATGCCATCTTTACAGAGGTGTATGCCATGTATTTTTGTGATCTCTGTGGTGAATAGCACAAGCATGCAAACTAGGCTTCGTGATGTTTCTGTTTTCAGGGACTTGGATTTTGCCAAGTCTTTGTCTGCTGTTATTTTGTTGCTATGTATCCAGGTGGCTACAGAGAGATCTATGCTCCTTTTGGAGATGTGCAGTAAGGATGTTTTGTATATATTGTTGTAGTTGATCCATTCATGCCCTTTTTTGCAATTATGGAGTGCCATAGCATGACGCAATCTTACTCTACTTTTGCTATAAAATATTTCTGGCAGATTGTTAACATGATATTCAATTTTTCCAAGCTTGTTGTAGTTGTTCCTTTCATGCTATGCATTTTCTCTTGCCATGGATAGCTTCATAAACATGCCATCTTGCTTTAGGTATGCTTGTTTTGTCATGAGTTGCTTTGTGGTGAGTGCATCAAGCTCACAAAGATGCCCTTATAATGTCTGTTTCTGTCATTCTCTGTATTCTGCCAAGTCTGAAACCTATTAACGAAACTTGCTATGTTTACATGGTTACCATCATATCTTCTGTTACTTTTTGGCTTATGGTCAGTAAGGGACTTTTGTCATATGCATTTAGTAGATTCATGACATGCCTCGTTTTGCTATGTTAAGTTCCTATAACATGTTGAATTCGTGCTCTGAACATTGTTACCTGATGCTGTTTCAGCCATGTCCAGTAATTTCACCAAGTCTGTGAACCTGTTATCTTTTGCACTTTTGCCATGCTTGTTTGAGCCTGTTGTATTGTGATCTAGCCGTAACTCAGTGTTTATCTTTTGCAAGCATCTCCTTTAGATTACTGTCATATGCTTTGTCGCTACGTTGGAGTGCTGTAGCATTGTTAGTTGTTGCATTCTAAGTGCTATCATGCTGTTAATCACAGATTCGTGTCATTCTTGTTTTGCTTGCCATTTGCAAACCGTGCATCCGTTCCCGGTGATCTTTATATCAATTTCGACCGAAATCATCTCATCTTTCCAGTGGCATACTTGGTTTGCCAAGTTACTGCCTTTTTCATCATTTTTCTTCCGGAGCACGCATACGCATCGCATACCACATCTCGCATATCATACATGTTTTGCATCATGTTGCTTGTGCTTTTCCCGTGATTGATTGTGGTTCCGTTGCTTGTGTTCTTGTTTGGATAGTTCCGGGAGATGAGTTTGTGAACGAGGAACTTGTTGAGTACGCTTACGAGGATCAAGCTTTCGACAACTCTGAGAACCTTGCAGGCAAGATGACCATACCCTCGAAATCACTTCTATATTTGCTTTGCTAGTTGTTCGTTCTATTGCCATGCTGCGCTACCTACCACTTGCTATATCATGCCTCCCATATTGCCATGTCAAGCCTCTAACCATCCTTTCCTAGCAAACCGTTGTTTGGCTAAGTTACCGCTTTTGCTCAGCCCTTCTTATAGCGTTGCTAGTTGCAGGTGAAGTTGAAGTTGGTTCCATGTCGGAACATGGATATTTTGGATTATCACAATATCTCTTATTTAATTAATGCATCTATATATTTGGTAAAGGGTGGAAGGCTCGGCCTTATGCCTGGTGTTTTGTTCCATTCTTGCCGCCCTAGTTTCCGTCATACCGGTATTATGTTCCTTGAGTTTGCGTTCCTTACGCGGTTGGGTGATTTATGGGACCCCCTTGACAGTTCGCCTTGAATAAAACTCCTCCAGCAAGGCCCAACCTTGGTTTTACCATTTTCCACCTAAGCCTTCTCCCTTGGGTTTTCGCGAGCCCGAGGGTCATCCTTATTTAAACCCCCGGGCAAGTGTTCCTCTGAGTGCTGGTCCAAACTAGAGCCCTTTGCGGCGCCACCTCGGGGAAACTTGAGGCCTGGTTTTAGTTGTACGGAATGCTCATCCGGTGTGCCCTGAGAACGAGATATTTGCAGCTCCTATCGGGATTTGTCGGCACATTCGGGTGGCTTTGCTAGTCTTGTTTTACCATTGTCGAAATGTCTTGTAGACCGGGATTCCGAGACTGATCGGGTCTTCCTGGGAGAAGGTTTATCCTTCGTTGACCGTGAGAGCTTATAATGGGCTATGTTGACCAAAATAGTTGCAGCTGCCGACGATGCCAGTGCAGATGACGCAACCGAGCTCAAGTGGGAGTTCGATGAGGAACGTGGTCGTTACTATGTGTCTTTTCCTGATGATCAGTAGTGGAGCCCAGTTGGGACAATCGGGGATCTAGCATTTGGGGTTATCTTATTTTCATTTGGATTTGACCGTAGTCGGTCTATGTGTTGATTTTGGATGATGTATGAATTAATTTATGTATTGTGTGAAGTGGCGATTGTAAGCCAACTCTCGTTATCCCATTCTTGTTCATTACATAGGATTGTGTGAAGATGACCCTTCTTGCGAAAAAACCACAATGCGGTTATGCCTCTAAGTCGTGCCTCGACACGTGGGAGATATAGCCGCATCGTGGGTGTTACAAGTTGGTAATCAGAGCCATCCCCGACTTAGGAGCCCCTGCTTGATCGAATCGCTGGCGTTGTTGAGCCTAGAACAAAATTTTTTTGAGTCTTAGGATTATATATATCGGAGAGTAGGATTCGTTTTACTCCTCAGTCCCTTCGTCGCTCTCGTGAGGCCTTGTGACGTAGAAGTTTTGACTTTTCTCTCGTCAAATTTCACTAAAAAAATTTTAGGATCACGCGGGTATCTTAGAATCGTTCCGATGGTTTTGTGACGAGAACAATGTTCTTGGTGCCTCCTGACATTTAGGGGTTGTGGCAGTGTCCCGGGGAGTTGAGCTCCCAGGTGTTGTCGTCACAATTTTATCGTTGCAGTTCTGGAATACCTGAGTTTCGGCGACATCGAAATCTCTTTTATGCAGTTGTTGGTGAGATCACCTCGACGCCACCCAGTACTGGGGCGGGAGTTCGGGAGTATTGCCATAACTCGTATAACGGATGCTTTTCGAAGGTTGAGGTACACGATTTTCGAAGGTTTCTTGGTTATGTGTTGACGGATGGATACAGCTGGATCTAGGGATTGCTAGTTTGGGTGATATATTTTGTGTCCCCTGTATCCCCAACACCAGATTGCATAACCAGAAAGTTTCGGGAGTTTATAAGTGGGAATTCAAGTAGCTCCTAGGATATCTTTCCGACAGACACATGATATGAGATTGGGGTTCGACGTCTAGTGGTCCGCCTTTCCACGGTTGGCTTTACAGTGGTCTCGTAGTGTCTTAAAGAGTCCTTGGCTATGCCGACTCGGGGACGCTTCGTATGTCATGTGCACTGCCTTGTACATGATGGTGCTGTACGATCGAGCCCGTGTGGGCCCCACCACGAAAACTTCGGACGAAATCTCTATCATATGTTTGTTCCGGCTTATTCTGCAAGCCAATACTTTGTTTTGTTTTGAATTGTGGTATTCGAGTCGCTTCGAAGTCAAATGTTGATTCCATACCTTTTTCTAAGTGGCTTCTCAACTTAATTGTTGAGGATATAGACCTTAGAGTCACCCGCCAGAAGGTGCCGGGTTACTCATAATGGTCATCGCCAGAAGCCCGGCGCCAAGCTTGAAGACGGTGGGCCAAAGATGGGCTTAAGACCCGGATATGGCTTAAGGCCCGTAGTTACAATCATTATTATGGTAGAACTTGTAGTGTAAGGCAAGAATAGTCGAGAGTCCAAGCCGGACACTCTTATGAGCCGGCGGGGACTCTGAGAGCCGCTGGGCGTCAACCTCTCTATATAAAGAGACGACCCGGCAGCGGTTTAGGGACAAGAAGGATCTCATCGAGAGCCAGGCAGAGCAGTTTAGCTCCCTGGTCATCGAAACCCTAATCAATACCACCTCAAACTGGACGTAGGCTTTGACCTTCACCGTAAGGGGCCGAACCAGTATAAACCCTCGTGTTCCTTGTCCCACTTAACCCCTTCAAGCTTCCTAGTTGCGATGGCTCCACGACTAAGTCCTAGCTCAAGGACATCTGCCGTGACAATTCCACGACAGTTGGCGCCCACCGTGGGGCCAGCGCATGGTGGATTTGAGTTCTTGAAGGGCAGCTTCGAAGGGCTCAAGGGATACGCCGTGGGCCGGATGACCAAGAGTCGTCGCGGCAAGCTCTACATCGACGATGCAAACTGGGGCCCCGACGCCGGCTCAATTGAGTACGGGTACCGGGCCCCCTTCGGCGGAATTCATGTTTTCATTGGCAAGATTGGTGAGCCGGGCCCTGAGCCGGATCTCTGCGCCGATCTCATCGAGACGGCTCAGCGTGCACGACCCGCCCGGGCCCGGCCTGCCTTAAGGCATGCTTTTGTGGGATGTATCCATGAAGGGCTCTCTGATTGATCTGGATCTGGTGATGAGACGGCCGCCGGCTCTGACGGCGAGTCGTCCACCGATGAGTCAAACTCGTTGTATCAACTTCAAGATGGCAGGCTCATGGGTTGTTCCGATGGTGACAGTATTCCGGACCCGTTTGAGCCGCCAAGCCGGGTTGGAATCTTCATGGCCGGTGCGCAGCCTGTTCAGAACCCTGCTGCTGGAGCGGGAAACCCGGTGCCCTCGTCGGCTCAGGTGCTGATGGTTCTCACGGACAAGATGACGGCCCTGTTAACCGCCACGGTTGACCCGGCGGATCAAGCTCAACATGATGCGGAGGTGGCACAGTTAAAGTTGGATCTAGTGAAAGCTAAGGAGGATCTGGCAGCAGAAGGGATCAGGATGGCTGCGGAGAGGGCGGCTCTCGATGCCCAAAACCAGTTGATTCAAGCGCAGTCCTTCCGGCTCACGATGGATCAAAACGCATCCAATGAGGTCCTGAGAAGGAGGCATCAAAAGGCCCAATCTCGACTCCCTCCGGTTTACGATCCACGAAACCTCTTCAACACGCCGGGTGCAGGGTCTAGTAACCCGCCAGGGGTCATAGTGCCCGGGTTCGGGACCCCTATTCAGCCACAAGTGATGGGGCCTCCCCAAGTGCACCCTGCCCCGCCTCAGTACGTGCCAATACCACCGGCTCATTATGCTAACCCGCTGGAGAACATGGTCGCCGCGGCAGCACGGCTGGCGGCTCTCCCAATTGACGGCGACCCTCCGACGGCTATTGAAACCCGCCGGGTCAGGGAACTCCTTCAGACAGCACTGGCGCAGCAAGAGGCGTACTCCTACAGCCGGGACAGGATCCACTCGACCCCTCGTCCAGGCCGGAGCCCGAGTTACAGCAGACACATGGTTTCAGCGACAGGCTCAAGTAACGTCCGACGCCATGACCCGCCCCCTGGCCATGGCCCGGCTCATAACGGAGCCTTTCACGCAGCAGACCAAGATAGAGCGCGGCAAGAGGCGGAGTAGGTGCCTCAGTTGACGGCGTGCCAGACTCCCCCGGCTTATCCGACGACTTCCGTCGACGTGGGTATCCCTACCAGGACTCGGGGTGTCCCTTGCTTAGTGCCAGCTATCCGCAATGAACGTCTACCCAAGGACTTCAAAGGCCCTAGGAAGGTGCCCAATTACACGGCTGACTTACAACCCGCAGCCTGGATCGAGAGTTACGAGATGGCCATGGAACTGCTGGAGGTCAGTGAGGCGGCAATGGCCAAGTACTTCACCATGATGTTGGATGGGACTGCCCGCACTTGGTTGAAAGGGCTACCACCTAATTCCATCGGGTCTTGGGCTAAGCTGAAAGCCCGGTTCATCCAAAACTTCAAGGATACCTATAGGCAGTCTATGTCAATTGTGGATTTGACTAACTGTAAGCAGTAGGAGGGTGAATCCACGACGCATTGGGTTCGCCGGGTCAAAGAGATCATACATTCATCAGATAAGATGGATGCCGGTTCTGCAGTCTTAATGTTGGAGCAGAATTGTCGTTTCGTGCCCCTGAAGATGAAACTCGGGCGGCTTAAGCGCGACTGCAATGATATGGGTACACTAATGGCGGCTCTTGTCAAGTACGCCGATTCTGATGGTACCAAGGACCCCCCTTCAGATGATGAAAGGGCGGGGAAGGGAAAGAAGAACGGCAATGGCAAGGGTCCTCAGCATAACCCGGGAAACCAAGGAGGAGGCAAGCGCAAGGCCGATGGCAGCCTAGAGTTTGTAGCCAACGCCAGCTCACAAGGTAATAACCAGCGGCGCAAGGGGAGGCCCCCTCCCCGAGCCAGCGGGTCAGGCCCGACGCTGGAGCAGCTGTTGAATGAGCCTTGTCCAAGGCATGGCTCTAGAGAGAAGCCAGCTACCCATCTATGGAAGGATTGTGCAATCATGAAGGCCTTTAAAAATTACAATGGCCCGGGCGGCGGCTCAGGCGCCGGCGGCTTTCATGGCCCGGGCGGCAGCTCAAATTCTAATCCTTAGAACGGTCAAGGGGGCTTTAATCAATAGTCTGGCCAGGGTCATCAACAGCAGCAGGGGAGTTATCAGACCAATCCAAAGCAGCTTAGCGGTGGATAGTATCATGTGTTTACCACCAGTCTGTGTAAGAGAGATCAGAAGCTTCATAAGAGGGCTGTGAATGCTGTTGAGCCGGCGGTTCCACGCTACTTGCGGTGGTCTGAGCAGCCTATAGTGTGGAGTAGGGAGGATCACCCTCCCCGGGTGGATAACCCGGGCCACTTGGCCTTAGTGGTGGCTCCTCAGGTGGGAGGATATAAGTTCACTAAGGTGCTCATTGATGGAGGCAGCAACATCAACATCCTCTATTATGAGACGTTCTGTCGTATGGGGTTGATTGATAAGAACCTCAGCCAGTCCAACACTATTTTCCACGGTGTGGTACCTGGTAAGTTGTCTCATCCAGTCGGCAAGATCGAGTTGGAAGTGGCCTTTGGAGATGAGAACAACTACAGGGTGGAGAAATTGACCTTTGAGGTAGTTAAGATAAGAAGTCCGTACCATGCCATATTTGGGCGGCCGGCTTACGCCAAGTTCATGGCACGGCCGTGTTATGTGTACTTACAGCTCAAGATGCCGGGTCACAATGGGACCATTACGGTTCACGGCAGCCGGAAAGTGGCTCTGGAGTGTTAGGAAGGCGATGCAGCTTATGCAGAATCTGTTTGTGCAACAGAGGAGTTGAAGTTTTACAAAGACAATGTTGACCCAACAGATATGACCTCTCTGAAAAAGCCGACTATGGAAAATGAGCCGGCGATGAAATTTAAGTCGGCTGATGAAACTAAGCTTGTTGATTTTGTTCCAGGAGATTCATCTCAGCAGTTTAGCATCAGTGCCAATCGGGATCCAAAATAGGAAAGCGCGCTCATCGAGTTCATCCGTGAGAATAGGGACATTTTTGCATGGAAGCCGTCTGACATGCCAGGTGTACCTAGAGAACTTGCTGAGCACACCCTCAATGTTGATCCAAAATTTAAGCCGGTCAGGCGATTCCTTCGGCGGTTTAATGAAGAGAGGAGGAAAGCTATTGGCGAAGAGGTGGCCCGGCTCTTGGCGGCCGGGTTTATTGTTGAAGTCTTTCACCCAGAGTGGTTAGCTAACCCGGTGCTCGTACTCAAGAAGAACGACACTTGGCGGATGTGTGTGGACTACACGGACTTAAACAACGCGTGTCCGGCTGATCCTTTTGCCCTTCCCCGTATTGATCAAATTATTGATGCTACGGCAGGTTGTGCGCGTTTAAGTTTCTTGGATGCCTATTCCGGGTATCATCAGATTAAAATGGCAGTTAAGGACCAGGAGAAGACGGCGTTCATCACTCGCTTTGGAGCCTTCTGCTATGTGTCTATGCCCTTTGGACTCAAGTGTGTACAGGCGACTTATCAGCGTTGTGTACAGAACTGTCTTCATAACCAGATTGGGCGCAATGTTCATGCTTATGTGGACGATATTGTGGTTAAGTCCATAAAGGAGGAAACCCTGATAGATGATTTAAGGGAAACCTTTGATAATCTCCGGGTTTACAAGATGATGCTTAACCCGGCCAAGTGTGTTTTTGGTGTTCCTGCAGGCAAACTCTTGGGTTTCTTGGTTTCTGACAGAGGCATTGAAGCTAACCCGGAGAATATCAAGGCCATCACCTCCCTAGCTAAGCCGGCGTGTATAAATGACGTTCAACACTTGGCGGGTCGCATCGCTGCTTCAAGCCGGTTTATAAGCCGTTTGGGTGAGAAGGCCATGCCCTTATATCAGTTGATGAAGAAAACTGATAACTTTGTCTGGAATGATGCGGCTAATACCGCTTTTGAGGATTTGAAGAAACAGCTGGCAGAGCCCCCAGTCCTTGCCGCTCCGGTTGATAAGGAGCCCTTATTACTGTATGTGGCGGCAAACACACGAGCCGTCAGTGTGGCTGTGGTGGTGGAACGCAAGGAAGAGGGTAAGGAGCATCCGGTTCAACGGCCGGTTTACTATGGCAGCGAAGTGCTTATCGAGTCCAAACAGCGGTATCCACATTGGCAGAAGCTTGTTTATGGTGTGTTCATGGCAAGACGGAAACTTAATCATTATTTCCAGGGTCATCCTATCACTGTGGTCAGTTCTGCCCCTCTTGGTGATATCATTCAAAACAGAGAGGCCACATGGAGAGTGGCTAAGTGGGCTATAGAGCTCGGACCCCATGGTCTGAAATACGTGCCACGCACTGCTGTTAAATCTCAGGCCTTGGTGGATTTCATCAATGATTGGACAGAGTCACAAGTGCCCGAGCAAAAGCCGGATAACACATATTGGACTATTCACTTCGATGGGTCCAGGCAGTTGGAGGGCTCGGGGGCTGGAGTCGTATTGGCTTCCCCTAAGGGTGATAAGTTCCATTATGTGCTACAATTGATGTTTCCTTGTACCAACAACGCAGCTGAGTACGAGGCCTTGCTCCACGGTCTTCGGATGGCTAAGGAGATGAGCTTGAGCCGAGTAAGATGTTTCGGTGACTCAGACTTGGTGGCTCAACAAGTATCAGGAAAGTGGGATTCCAAGGACCCTCTCATGGCGGCTTATCGCCGCGACGTTGATGCCATTGCTGGGCACTTTCAGGGTTACCAACTAGAGCACATCGATCGCAGGAAGAACGAGGCGGCTGATGCTCTAAGCCGGCTGGGCTCTCAGCGAAAGCCGGTGCCGCCTAATACTTTCCTGAATGTTTTGTATAACCCTTCTGTTAAGCTGCCTACAGAGGAAGATTTGGCTGTCCCTGACCCGGAGGCACGACTGGTGGCGGCTCTCCACGTCATACCGGACTGGACGATGCCCTATCTGGCTTACATGACCCGGGGAGAGTTGCCTGAGGATGAAACTTTGGCCAGACAAATAACCCGACGGTCTAAGTCAATGATTGTTATCAATGGTGAGTTGCATCGCCGCAGTGTTACGGGAGCGTTCCAGCGTTGTGTGTCCCCTGAGGAAGGTCAAGAGATCTTGCGTGAGATTCATGAAGGGGATTGTGGCCATCACTCCGGTTCAAAATCTCTTGTGGCCAAGGCTTTTCGTCATGGTTTTTATTGGCTAACGGCTCATGCTGATGCGGAGGACTTAGTCAGTAAATGTGACGGTTGCCAAAGGTTCTCGCGACGGGCTCATGTGCCAGCTCAGGAGCTGAGGATGATCCCAATTACTTGGCCCTTTGCGGTCTGGGGGCTTGATATGGTTGGGCCTTTTAAAAGGTCCAAGGATAAGAAGACTCACCTCTTGGTGGCAGTTGACAAATTCACAAAGTGGGTGGAAGCTGAACCAGTTAGCAAGTGTGATGCAGCCACGGCGGTTCAATTTATGAAAAAGGTGATTTTTCGCTTTGGCTTTCCGCACAACATTATAACTGACAATGGCACCAATCTATCCAAAGGCGCCATGGAAGAGTTTTGTCAACGAGAGCATATCCGACTTGATGTTTCCTCAGTGGCTCATCCTCAATCCAATGGTCAAGCTGAGAGTGCTAATCAGGAGATTCTGAAGGGCATCAAGCCCCGGCTTTTGGTCCCTTTGCAACGGACGCCGGGTTGTTGGGTGGAGGAGTTGCCCTCCGTGTTATGGAGCATCAACACTACTCCTAACAGGTCTATAGGTTTCACGCCTTTCTTCATGGTTTATGGAGCAGAAGCAGTCCTCCCCAGTGACATCCGTCATGACTCACCTCGAGTGGCGGCTTATGTTGAGGCGGACAATGAACAGGCGCGCCAAGATGCTCTTGACTTGTTGGACGAACAGCGTGATGTGGCCGCAGCTCGCTCAGCGATTTACCAACAAGACCTGCGCCGTTATCATAGTCGCCGGGTTAAATCCCGGGTCTTCCAGGAAGGCGATCTGATGCTCCGGCTCATCCAAGATCAAACAGATGCGCACAAGCTATCCCCGCCTTGGGAAGGGCCCTTTGTGGTCAACAAGAACTTGCACAACGGGTCATATTACCTCATTGACATTCGGGAGCACAAAGATTCACGAAAGTCGGAGGAAGAGACCCGTCGGCCGTGGAACATAACTCAGCTTCAGCCTTACTACACTTGAGCCACCGGCTCTCATAATGTACATATTTCTCTACGCCATGTATATATTATGATAAGTAATAAAGCAGGACCTCTGTCCTTTTTTCTCCTCCAAATGTGCACGTGTTGTTTTCATTGCAAGATTAACATGATAGCTTGAAGGAGGATCCGGCTTATGATCGTATTCGAATCTAGCCATAGGCAATAAGGTCACTTGGGGGCTTCCTGTTCAAAAATAGGTCGTATTCGAACCAAAGAGAACATAGCTGTCGATACCCATTTGATTGGCAAAGTGCCGAGCTCATTGGGGAGTTTTCTTTGATCATATTTGAATCATAGTTTAACCTCTTTGGGAACCGATGTGGATCGTATTTGAATCAGCTTCATTAAACAATTCTAAGTCATTTGGGGGCTTCCTGTTCAAACATGGGTCGTATTCGAACCAAAGAGAACATAGCTGTCGGTACCCTCTTGATTGGCATCGCCACACCCACGGGGGGCTATATGATCGTATTCGAATCCTAGCATAACCCCTTTGGGCCGGGTCTCTGGTCGTATTCGAACTAGAAGCCCCTAAGTTTTCTGATTTATAGCGAGTTCTTCTGGCCATTTCAAGTGTGCACGGCCGGGTCTCACTTTGCCGGCTTAACCTTGATTTACAGTGTTAAGTTGCACACAATGGGTGTCATTAAGACAGGTAAACTGGAATTGAGGTACCAACCTTATTACCCGGGTTATCTAAACCGGAAGTATGCTTGCAGGCCGCTAAGTGTGTTCTTACGGCTGTATTAAGGATATACTTGAGGACCAGTCTTTTTTTATTCATATTCCGGGTTATATATCTAAAACCTATGATTCTCAGGGCGGTAAGCCGCCTCGAGGCTTGTGATTTGTCCTTCTATGCAGGATAGTTCAAAGCAACTATTTTGAGCTTAAGGAAAACAAATGATTGATTATGACCCGGAGAAATATAAAGGAGACAACTTCAATAGACTTCAGCATTCAAGGCGTGCATGATGGCACGGCAAAGATAAAGTGTTGGTCCTACTCTATTACAAGACTCATTGAGTCCAAAAGGGTGAGGCATTGTTTGATAAGCCGCCGGCAGAGTTACGATGCTTGCTGGGTTGACGTCTCCGGCTCATCCCTCTCTTCTCCTCCGGCTGTTCCCAAAGCCTGGAAAGTCGACGACTTCCAGTCGATGCCGCTCAGAGCTTCGAATTGAGCCTCCTCGTCAATTAACCCCGCCGGGTCAATCTCCGGGGCGAAGGTGTGCTGACGAGCCGGTGGAATTAAGCTGAGGGCTTCATAGCGCGGGGTCGGGATCCTCTGATTTTCCGCATTGTAACCCGGCTGGTACTTGGTCAGATCTGTGTCATTTCCAATCAGAGTGGCCACCGGGCGCACGACCTTCATGCAGGCGGCAAAGTCCCTTTGGTCGAAGGCTGTGCCGTCTTCCTTCAAACTTGGATAGCCGAGGGCGATGTCCGCCGGGTCTAACTCTGGAAGGAACGCCTTGGCCCGGCTCAGCGCGGCGATCGCTCCGGCTCTTGCAGAGGCCCGTCACAGCTCTTGGATACGTTGAGGCAGAACGGCGAGCCGGCGAAGAACTTCCGCCAGGTGAGTCGGCACCTCGTTGGATAGGGCCACCACAGCTAAGGCACGCTGTGACCCGGTGTAGAGTTGCTCCACCAGGGTGTACACGGCCTTCAGCTTGGTTACCACACTCTGGTTGAGGTTGGCACTTCTGGGACCTGTTCAACAGAATCAGATAAGCCGCCGACAAGGATGAGTTATGAGATATAAAGATTCTAAACTTGATGAAAGCCGGTGAGATGACTTACCGAAGATTGCGGCAACCATCTGGGACACCTGGCGCTTTAGGCCGGAGAGTTCAGCGGTCTTCTCTGAGAGAGCCTTCTCCGCCTGTTCGGCCCGGTTCACCAGAGCAGCCTTCTCTTCGGCCCAGGCTCTCCGTTCAGCGTCGAAGTCCGTCTTCAGTTTTTCTTGTGCAGCAATACTGGACACAAATTTAGCATTTGCTTTCCGGGTCTCAGTTTCTTGCGTCTTCAGCCGGGTCTTGAGATCAGAGATGTCAGCTTCAAATTTCTTGCCCGCAGCCTGCATAATTTCCGGGTCATAAGATGAACAGTTACTATACAATCTTAAAAGTCCCAAGGACTTTCCAAGCAAAGGTACTTGGCACTTGGGGGCTAATGCATATTGAACGTTTCTATCTCCAAATTGCCGGTTCAATTGCGTAAGCCGGAACTTAAGTCTACAACATATTCAGTCATAAGTCGTCGACTTGGGGGCTAGCATGGTAAAGGTAACTATGCAGTAAGTAAGAAGACAGAAGAATAATACCTCAGACTTCTGCTGAATCTGGTTCACCATGGCAATCTCAGCATCCCGGCTCTTGTGCACTTGGCTGACATAGCCAGAGACGAGCTCTCCAATGCTCAGGTTGGTGTAGTCGGTGAGGTCCAGATTAACTCGGCGGGGCTGAAGCAACTCCCCGTTGGCAGAACACTTGGCCATTGCAGTAGGTCTCCCCGGCTCAACAAATTCCGTCCGGGTGATCACCACGTCCGGGTCATCTGCTGGTTGAGCCGAGCTGGAGGCCTCCGGGTTAACAGAAGCTTCTGCTATTGGCTTGTCGGTTGGGGCTGTGGCTTCTGGAGCAGAGGCAGCTGGCGGCTCTTGAGCGGCTACCTCTGGTTCAGGCAAGTCCAGCTCTTCGACCGGCTTGTTCTTCTTCGCCTTCTTGGTAAGTTTTGCCTGGGCACTGAAAAGACAAAAAAGATTAAGCACAAAAGTGTAAGTAAAGACAAGTATAACATGAGATAGTCATTATTACCCGGGCACGGTCTTGAAAGCCGGCAGGTTCGACTGCATAGAGTCGCCAGAAGAAGGGGACGTTTCCTGATAAGTTGAGTCAGAAGAATTGAGCGGTTGACGTATAACACCTGCCAAAGGATGAAAAGGGTACAACTTTGAGATCACCTCGGTCCGGCGTTTCTTTGATGCGTCAGGTAACCCGGAGGAGAGGTCAGTGTCTTTATTGGTCCGGGTGTGCTGCCGGCTTTCATGAACCTGTCGCTTCAAAATAAATTGAGGGTGTTGATAAGCTAAAGGATGTGAAAAGCTTACTTTCCGGGTTACCCTTCGGACTTTCAGCCTTGGCAGGGGCTCCGAGTCGGAGGAAAGTGACGTTACCTCTTCAACCACCGGGTTACTTGCGCCGGTGTCATCCTGTTGATGAATAGTATGGATAAGGTGGACAGAAATAAATAGCAGATATAGCAAGAGCTTACAGGTTCAGGGGTTACCTCTGACTCGGAGCTGTCGCTTAATTGCATCAGCTCTGAAGCAGTTGGCCTACTTCCCTTCTTACGGGGAGCGGCTTTCTTGGCGGCTTTCTTCGCCTTTCTGGCCTTCTTGGCCGCCTCATGGTCATATTTGACCTGCCAGAACTTGTCATCAGCCTGAAAAATACAATGATGATTTCTTAAAACGATTCAGATGAAAGTTATATGCAGAAGAAGATAAGATGCTCAGATCAGCGGCTTACCGCTGGGGCTGGGTTGGTCTTGCAGAAGGGGGCTAATCCGGTCCTCCCGCAGTCTGCCAGGCTCTCGTTCAAGAGAGCCTTGGTCATATCCTCTGCAACATCTTCAGGAAGATCGTTGCGGCTATGTCTCTGGGGGTCATCCTTTCGGCCCGTGTACTCGCACATTAAGCCGGGGCGGCGGCTCAATGGGATCACCCGCCAGGAGATCCAGACCCGGACCAGATCGATTCCGTTGAGACCGTTGCCCAGGAGAGCCTTGATCTTGTTGATGGTAGGGAGCAGAGGTTGGCGTTCCGCCTGGGTTAACTTGTCAGACAGCGGGTGAGTCGGCTCCAGAAGCGAGGGGCGAAAGCCGGGCAACGGACTCTCATCAGCCGGCGACGTGTCTTGGCAATAGAACCACGTCTGATTCCAGTCTTTGGGGTGGCTTGGCGGCTCTGCGTAAGGGAAAAGGCAGTCCCTCCGCCGCTGAATGGAGATGCCACCAAGCTCCAAACTTGGCCCATTGGCGCACTCATTCTGACGGTTCAGGTAGAAGAGCTCTCTGAAGAGCAGCAGACTAGGCTCTTCTCCAAGGTAGACCTCGCAGGACACTTGGAAGTTGCAGATATTGGACACTGAGTTGGGTCCTATGAAGAACTTTGAGCCGGGCGGTGCGAAGCCCCGGCTCATATGATCCGCAAAAATCACTACCTCCCCGTCCTTTGGTTGTGGTCTCTCTTCTGACGGGTCAGGGGCATGGTAGGACATGACGTCCTTCTTAGGCAGGTAGCCTGACTTGACAAAATCTGCTAATGTCTCATTGGTGACATTGGACCTCATCCAATTGCAAGTGATGGAGGCTTTAGGAGCTTTGGGAGGCATGGTGAAAGTCGGCAGCCTATGATAAAAGGAAATGGCCGGTTTAATTATAAGCCGGAGGAAATTTACAGTTCAATGTTAAAGTGGCGGCTTATGAAGGGGACTAATGACATATATCTAAGTGCACCGGGCTATTTAAGCCGCCTGAAGTATTGAGAGTAATTCGATTGTCTACGGCCCTATTACAGATGAGCCGGAAAATTCTATGGCGCATGATCTCCTTTGAGTCGGAAGATTCTACAGCGCGTGGTTTCGTTAAACCGGAAATGTAACCCGCCATGACTCAACGAGTGCAGTTTTTTTACTAAGTGTGGTGAAAACAAGTTTCACACATTGCGGTAAATAATTTGGATCAAGTGGTCGACAGAAAAAGAAAATTTCTAGACCTAAAAACAGACGCGAGGGAAGTTCTTGAGCTCGAATGAGGCCTTTATGCAGTAAAAAGAGGCCTACTTGCATTTGAAATGAGTACTAAATAGCCGCCGCACTGGTTCTATACTATACTAAGATCAAAAAGAGGCAGTAAAAATCAAATCTACTGAGGGCCGCGATGAACTACGAAGAACAGAGGAAGAACTACGGAGCCCTAGTGCGGATCTGCCCTATGGAGTAGCGAGGACTCACCGGTGCTGAAGAGATGAGGAGGTTGCCGCCGTTTTTCTGGACCGAGTCAGGGTGATGTAGCGGCCAAGGTTGACGAAGACCGGGGGCGCGGCGGCGGCGGCGGAGTTAGAGCTCGAGCGGAGGAACAGTGGCGCGAGGAGGAAGAAGAGTGGCTGAAGGCCCGTCGGGCCGGGCTATTTATAAGGGCGAGCTCATAAGTGGGCGCGAGAAACGAGGAGACCACGGCGTGGTTATCTCCCCATGAAACGCCTCAATTTTCGGGATGGCAGTAAAGATAAGATCCGTTGTGGATCTGGTGGAGTAAAAAACGGGCTTAATGGAAGATGACGTCACGGCGGATTTCCCGGAGTCCAGAGGATGACGTCACGCCGGGTTATGGCCTTCACACAAATGGTAAGCCGGAGATTTTTTCTGTCGAAAGAATTGAAGATTGACATGAGCCGGCTCAAATCAATCTGGGGCCTAATGTTGAGGATATAGACCTTAGAGTCACCCGCCAGAAGGGGCCGGGTTACTCATAATGGTCATCGCCAGAAGCCCGGCGCCAAGCTTGAAGACGGTGGGCCAAATATGGGCTTAAGACCCGGATATGGCTTAAGGCCCGTAGTTACAAGCATTATTATGGTAGAACTTGTAGTGTAAGGCAAGAATAGTCGAGAGTCCAAGCCGAACACTCTTATGAGCCGGCGGGGACTCTGAGAGCCGCTGGGCATCAACCTCTCTATATAAAGGGATGACCTGGCAGCGGTTTAGGGACAAGAAGGATCTCATCGAGAGCCAAGCAGAGCAGTTTAGCTCCCTGGTCATCGAAACCCTAATCAATACCACCTCAAACTGGACGTAGGCTTTTACCTTCACCGTAAGGGGCCGAACCAGTATAAACCCTCGTGTTCCTTGTCCCACTTAACCCCTTCAAGCTTCCTAGTTGCGATGGCTCCACGACTAAGTCGTAGCTCGAGGACATCTGCCGTGACAATTCCACAACATTAATGGAAGTGTGATGATTTACTATGGAATTCATTCGTTCATCCTCGTTCGAATGTTTATTGTGAAGACTATATGTTGCAATTTCTATCCGTTGATTCAACTTGTCTATTTGTCTATCAAGATGCTAAGGGATGTCACCCTCTTCTGGATGGCTCCGCCAATGCGTCAGAATCTGGAACGCAATGAAGGGAGTCAGGCGAAACCTCCGCCACCACCTCCGCCTCCGGAGGCATGGCAAGCTATCATGGCAGCCACCAACGCCAATGCTCAGATGATTCTGCAACTTTTGCAAGAACACACCCAAGGGCAAGGCAATCAAGGAAATCAAGGCCAAGGCAACAATCAGCCTCACTTCGCTACCCTCAACCAGTTTCTCGCAAATCAGCCCAAGTCTTTCAGCTACTGTGCCGAGGCCACAGATGCCGATGATTGGCTCGTGGACATCAACAAGCATTTTGAATGTAGCAATGTCAGGCCTGAGGACTATGTCAAGTTCGCTTCTTTTCAGCTCAAGGACCAAGCTGCTGATTGGTATCAACAATACAAAGATTCCAGAGGAGGTCGTGTGATCACTTGGACTGACTTCTGTCGGGACTTCAAAGCGCACCACATTCCACAAAGTGTTGTTGAGAGCAAGCGTGAGGAGTTCCGCAATCTCAAGCAAGGCAACATGTCTGTGTATCAATTCAATATCCAGTTTCAGAAACTTGCTCGCTTCGCTAAACAAGAGGTTCCTGATGAAAAGAGCATGATCTATCACTTCAGAGGTGGCCTTAGAGAGGATCTGCAGTTAGCTCTCGTTCTTGTTGAGCCTACTCAGTTTGATCAATTCTATAATATGGCACTGAAGCAAGAGGCTGCTCAGCTCAAGTGTGAGGCTTCTAAGAAGAGAGTCAGGGACGCAGTTCAGTCTTCTTCTTCCTCACTTGTGGCAGCTAAGCAACAGAAGTTCTGGTTGCCTCCTCCTCCTCCGTTTCGTCAGCCTTACCAACAGAAGAACAAAGGTGGCCATGGATCTTCCCACTCATCCAACTCTGGCTATCAGAACAAGTCTCAGAATCAAGCTCCAAAGTCGATTGCTCCTTATCATCGTCCACTCTCAGAGGTGACTTGCAACAAGTGTCAGCAGAAAGGTCACTATGCTAACAAATGCTTCAACCAAAGGCGCCTTCCGCCTCCTCCTCCTATGAGATCTTCCAGCAATGCAGTGGTCAAGCATAATCCAAAGTCTGCTAAGGTGAACATGCTGAATGCAGCTCAAGCGGAGGAATCCACTGATGTGATAATGGGTAATCTCTCAGTTAATGATATTCCTGCAAAAGTTTTATTTGATACTGGTGCATCGCATTCTTTCATTTCAAGACCTTTTGTGGCTATGCATGATCTGGTTACTGAAGTATTGCCAAGTCCTTTGTCTATTGTTTCCCCGGCTCGACAAATGACTTCTCGAGTTTTCGTTCGGGATTCCATTATCAAGATGGGCGATTATAAATTTCTGGCCAAACCAATTGTTTTTGGTGACTCGGATATTGATCTAATTCTCGGGATGGACTGGCTTTCTAAGCACAAGGCTCAACTTGATTGTGCTGCCAGGGAAATTCAATTGACACACTCTTCTGAGGATGTGATTATCTATGCCGCTCGTGATGAAACCATTAGGTTGTTTTCTCTCAATGAGAAGGGCGAATTGAATGCCATCTCTCAAATTCCAGTCGTTTGTGAGTATCAAGATGTCTTTCCAGAAGAGCTTCCAGGTATGCCTCCTCACCGGCCAGTTGAGTTTGTTATCGATCTTGAGCCTGGCACTGAACCCGTTTGCAAGCGTCCTTACAAGCTAGGACCCAAGGAGCTGAAGGAATTGAAGAAACAGCTCGATGAACAAGAGCGTCTGGGTTTGATCAGACCAAGTTCATCTCCGTGGGGTTGTGGTGTTCTTTTTGTCCAGAAGAAGGATGGCACGGAACGACTTTGTGTCGACTACCGTCCATTGAACAAGAAGACAATCAAGAACAAGTATCCGCTTCCCAACATCAATGAGCTATTCGAGAAACTTAAAGGTGCTAAAGTATTCTCCAAGCTTGACCTTCGTATGGGTTATCATCAGATTCGCATTCGTGAAGAAGATATTCCCAAGACAGCATTCAGAACAAGCTTTGGTTCTTATGAATATACTGTGATGTCTTTCAGCCTTGTCAATGCTCCTCCAACATTCTCTCGGATGATGAACTTCATCTTCAACCCCTATACCAATGAATTCGTCCTGGTGTATCTCGATGATATCTTGGTCTTCTCCAAGAATAAGAAGGATCATGCCAAACATTTGCGATTGGTGCTCGACAAGCTCAGAGAGTATCAATTTTATGCGAAGTTTTCCAAATGTGAGTTTTGGCTTGATGAAGTTCTTTACCTTGGTCATATCATCTCTGCCAAGGGCATCGCTGTTAATCCCGAGAAGGTGTCTGCAATTGTGAATTGGGAACCTCCTCAGAATGTCAAGCAGCTTCGCAGTTTTCTTGGTCTTGCAAGCTATTGCCGAAGATTCGTTGAGAATTTCTCTAAGATTGCAAAGCCTCTTTCCAACCTCCTCCAGAAGCATGTGAAGTATGTCTGGTCTCCTGAGTGTGACGTTGCTTTCAACACTCTCAAAGAGAAACTCGTCACAGCTCCTGTCTTAACTCTTCCTGACGAATCCAAGCCATTTGAAGTTTTCTGTGATGCTTCTCTTCAAGGTCTGGGTGCTGTGTTAATGCAAGAGAAGAAAGTTGTGGCCTATACCTCTCGTCAGTTGAAGCCCAATGAAAAGAACTACCCCACTCACGATCTTGAGTTGGCGGCAGTTGTCCATGCATCTCTTGTTGGGAAGACAAGTGGACATATTCACCGATCACAAGAGTCTCAAGTACATCTTCACTCAGCCCAACCTCAACCTCAGGCAAACTCGATGGGTCAAGATGATTCAAGAGTACAATCCGAGTATTGAATATACTCCAGGCAAAGCCAATGTCATTGCAGATGCTTTGAGCAGGAAGGCTTATTGCAACAGCTTAATCCTCAAGCCATTCCAACCGGACCTTTGTGAAGCTTTCCGCAAGCTGAATCTCCAAGTTGTTCCTCTAGGCTTTCTTGCCAACCTCATAGTCTCTCCTACTTTGGAAGATCAAATTCGTGAGGCACAACTCCTGGATACCATGGTGAAGAAGGTGAAACGTGGTATTGACAAGGGTCTTTCCAAATTAAGTGCTATCGCATTGATGACAGAGGCACTTTATTCTTCGAGGACCGGATTGTGGTTCCTAAAGGTGATCTAAGGAAAGTCATTATGAATGAGGCGCACAATTCTCTTCTTTCCATTCATCCTGGAAGTACGAAGATGTACCATGACCTCAAGCAGTCGTATTGGTGGACTCGAATGAAGCGAGAAATGGCTCAATTCGTGAACGAATGTGATGTCTGTCGAAGGGTGAAAGCAGAACACCAACGACCAGCTGGTCTCCTCCAACCTCTTGCTATCCCAGAATGGAAGTTTGATCATATCAAAATGGACTTCGTGACTGGATTTCCAAAGTCCAAGCGTGGAAATGATGCTATCTTCGTTGTCATCGACATGCCTACTAAAGTGGCTCATTTCCTTCCAATCAAAGAATCCATCACATCAGCTCAGTTGGCAGAGCTATACACCTCCAGGATTGTCTCCTTGCACGGCATTCCACAATTGATTTCTTCAGATCGTGGAAGCATCTTCACTTCTAAGTTCTGGGACTCCTTCCAGAAGGCCATGGGCACCAACATTCACTTCAGCACAGCTTTCCATCCTCAAACTAGTGGCCAAGTCGAGCGAGTAAATCAAATCCTTGAAGATATGCTCAGGGCTTGTATCATTTCCTTTGGCATGAAGTGGGAAGATTGTCTTCCATATACCGAGTTCTCCTACAACAACAGCTTCCAAGCAAGTTCGGGCAAGGCCCCATTCGAGATTCTCTATGGCAGAAAGTGTCGTACTCCTCTCAATTGGTCAGAGACTGGTGAACGCCAACTTCTTGGCAATGACTTAATCACAGAGGCTGAAGAAATGTGTAAAGTCATTCGTGAAAATCTCAAAGCCGCGCAATCGCGCCAGAAGAGTTACTATGATAGTAGGCACCGTGATGTGGCTTTCGAGATCGGAGACCATGTCTACCTCCACGTCTCTCCAATGAAAGACACTCGTCGCTTCGGTATCAAAGGGAAGCTTGCCCCTAGATAGGTGGGTCCTTACAAGATCATTGGCAAAAGAGGCGACCTCGCCTATCAACTTGAGCTTCCCTCCAACTTCGCGAACGTGCACGATGTGTTCCACGTGTCACAGCTCCGCAAGTGCTTCAAGACTCCTGAGCGCACCATCAACTTCGAAGAGATTGACCTCCAAGAAGATCTGTCTTAGCATGAGCATCCCGTTGCTATTCTTGAAGAAACTGAGCGCAAGACTCGCAACAAGTCAATCAAATTCCTGAAAGTGAAGTGGTCGCACCATTCCGACCGAGAAGCCACCTGGGAACGCGAGGACCACCTCCGTTCCGAATATCCGGAGTTCTTTCAGTCCTAGATCTCGGGACGAGATCCTCTCGTAGTGGTGGAGTGTTGTAACACCCCAGATGTAACTTTCCATATTTGTAACTCCAACTCTTGCCATTTTCGGCTATGTGTTATGATATTCCCTTTGTGGTCGGGTTGTGTTTTTCGTTTTGCATTTTTTTCATGTCATGCATTCCATATCATGTCATCATGTGCATCTCATTTACATACGTGTTCGTCTCATGCATCCGAGCATTTTCCCCGTTGTCCGTTTTGCAATCCGGCACCCCCACCTCCTCCGGCGCACCCCTCTTGTTTCTTTTCGTGAGTGGGTGTTAAACGTTCTCTGAATGGACTGAGTCTTGCCAAGTGGCCTTGGTATACCACCGGTAGACCACCTGTCAAGTTTCGTGCCATTTGGAGGTCGTTTGATGCTCCAACGGTTAACCGGGTAACCGCAAAGTCCATTTAAGTGTTGCAGCAAAACCCCCCTCCAAACAGCCCAAAAACCCCTCTAAGTCTCTTCCATGCTCTAGGTCGTTCGATCACGATTGTGTGGGTGAAAACCGTGCTCCATTTGGAGTCTCGTAGCTCCTTCTGCCTATATATACACCTTCCCCTCCGAAATATTCGCGGTGCAAAACCCTAGTCCCCTTCCCCTCTCCGCGGCCGGACGCGTCCGCCACCGCCGGACAAAACCCGCCGCCGCGCCCGGCCAATCGCAGCGTGCCACATCACCCGACCCGTGCCCACTTCGCCGCCGACCGCGC